>NW_028227275.1:12110000-12247500 GCF_978045245.1 Mus caroli | reverse complement strand
GTCAAAATGAATCAATACTAAAGTCTCAGAGCAATTCTTTATTCTCCTGCTGTATGACATGCCGGCAGGCCTTCAGCCCATTCATCCTTTCTTAAATAGCCTTATGCATATTGATTGCCAATTATGGCTTTTGTTGCCAACAGAACAGTCAAGACCTAAAATTACTCCCTTACGTCTTATGATGCTAGGGCACCAGGCCAAAGAGATGTTTATGACGACTCCAGATACGTGAACTAAAGTCAGTCATGTCAGAAAGATGAGGTACAACTACTCTTCAATCTAGAAACACATCTCCAGAATGAACTCTCCTGATAGGGATGGACAACCTTTCCGTCCAGTTTTAACCTCTGAAAATGGAGGGGGAGAAAAGACTCATTGCTGAGTATATGAGTATATTTTCCAACAGAATTTCAAGATATACTGCCCTGTGTGTCTCAAGCCCACTATATATTTAATGGTTATAATTAATCAAGGAGTTGTCAAAACAGAATGTGAAAACAAGCATTCGTTGCTTCCATTTTCCTGATAAAATAGTGCAAAGTTCAGAGGTTGAGAGTTGCCACTGTTGAAGGTCACAGAAATCATTAATGAAGGAATGGAGACAAATTTCAAGGTGTTTATGCAGTGTGTTTATCTGAAGCAGTGCAAATTCACTGGCCATGTGTCTGGGGACTAGCAGATTTGATGGAAGGTATTTGTAAAACAATCTGTACTAATAAAAACTCAATACCTCTCTCTCACATACACACACACACACACACACACACACACACACAGAGAGAGAGAGAGAGAGAGAGAGAGAGAGAGAGAGAGAGCTATATAGTTATTTAATATTTACATTTACTGTGCACATATACAAGGGATCTATGAAATAAAAATATTTTTGAAGATATTGTTTATGGTTTGGTAGCTCCCTATCACTTGTTTACCTTAACAATTCCCTAATGCAATTGTTAATATGTTGGGGAGGTCATCTATCAAGTTTTTAAGCATTGTGAAAAAGAGTATATACATACAAACTTGAAAGACATGTGAAATATTGGATATTGGTTGCCACAAAGAATTAATAGTTCCTTTAGATTGCAACTCCTTAGGCTGAGACTATAGAGACTCCACTCTTTTTGTAATAGTGATCAAAATGTTATGCTCCTTTAAACAAACAAAAAAGTATAAAACTCCATCTTTAACTGTTTTTGACTTTGCATTGTCTAACAAATTTCCCCAAGTGGAAGCATTTCATCTTGTGGGGAGCTCATTATGACTCAAAAGGTCTACAGGGAAACCTAGCTCATCCAGACTTAGGATATCAACAATTTAAAAGTCTCTGGGAGTCCCTGACATTCAGAATAAACACAGAACCCCTGCCCCCACCCCAAGTTACATAAGCAGAAAAGACTTGGAGGAGAGGATATTCTCTGACCTATTGAGTTGCCTGCAAATCCTGCTGAGTCCTCCAGGTACCCAGCTTTGAATGAATTGTCTGTAACCCATGCTGGGTTTGCTTTTCAGTAATTGAGCTGCTTTTGTGTTGACCATGATGTTGTAGGTAATCCCTCTCCTATATTCATGAAACTAACATCAATAAACTCCTTTGTTTAATGTGTTGGCTTTGGTAGCTCTGAGAGCATAACTTTGGTCTGTTACTAGTTTCCTCTCTGGAATGAATAGAGATTTGTTCCATTGATTGTTGATTGATTGTCAATCAACATCTTATCTTTATTTGCTGAAGATAACTCTGTACTTTAATAAAAAGCATAAACAAGAGGTAAGAAACTATCAGATTCTAAAAAATGATTGGTCTCCTGATAACCATAGGTATGGTGTTTGGAGCTTTTTGGCATCTTGTGACATCTTCCATTTAACTACTGCTGTTTTGTCACAGAGAGGACACTCATGCCAGTGATAGGCAATTTGGTAATTGCCTAGAAACAAGAATTTCCTTGTCAGAGGCTGATTTAACAGAAAGAGACTGCACAATTATAAGATCAATGACAAAAACAAAATTGCATCATACAAGAGTCCCCCAAAAGAAGAGTTTGTAAGATTCCTAACAGTTCACAGACTCTTGATAATTCCCAAATACCTTGCATTGTATAAACATGAGTTCATCTCAATTTCAACTCAGAAATTATAGACAGACTATCGACTATGTTGATCAAAGAAAACATAAATTTTACAAGAGTCATTGCTTCATGAATCATAAAGTATTGAAAAACAAGCTAAATAAGTCATTAAATTATGAGCTGGTCCACAGGGTTCCTGGCTGAGTGAACACATGGCTGGAGACTCAGTTGAGTCCTCCCAGAATAGACATTTGGGTGTGAAGTGGAAGAATGGATGATGGCCTTTGAGACAAATGAGAGGTGAGCTTCAAATGGCAAGAAAGTCATCTCTACATAAAAAAAAAACAAAACAAAACAAAACAAAAAAAAAAAACACAGCTACATGGCAAGATTCTGTCTGTGTTGCCAAGTGATGGAGTGGTGGTGGTAACCTGTGTGGAAGTCAGAAAGAGATGGAGGGTCAGATAGGTTATGGCTATGCATCGCCGACACGAAGCACTCTCCAGTGTTTCATTGTGAAAGAGATAGGGAGCTGCTTGTTTATTGAGAAAAATGGAGTGTCATAAAAATGTTCTATTTAAGGTTTTACAGAGTCATCCTTTAAAACTTCATGGAAAGAAGAGCTGGTTGTTTGTATTTAAATCACATTAAATCTTTTTCTTACTAAGTTATCCTTTATGAATTATTAAGTTATTTTTGAATTTATATGAATGTGCCCAATTATCTGTAAGCACACTGCATTGATGAGGTACTTGCAGAGACCATAAGAGAGTGTCCACTCACCTGGAATGGAAGCTAAAGCTGCTTCAGACCCACCAGATGTGGGTGCTAGGACTGAACCCAGTTCCTCTGGAGTAAAAGCGAGTGCTCAGAACCACTGAAGCATCTTTCCAGCCCCTATCAGCTTTTGAACTGAAGGAAGATGGTGGGTAAATAAGTCTTAGCTTAATACTATAACAATTTTTTCTTTATTTCCAATTTGGGCAGTGGATTGAGTGTTCTATCTCTGAAATGTGCTTCCATTCAGGCCTTTCAGTCTCAATTTAAGAGACGGGAGAGCCAATTTCCATGTTTGTTAACAGTGAGAAATAACATATTTGCAATGACCTCATGTTTATTTTCATTGATGGTTCCCTATAACCTGGAAGTAGAAGGATCATGTAGAAAACCAATACATTTAAACACCAGCATATCTTTGTATAAACTGTGTCTTTGAACATATAGCTATAAAGTTGCATTACAGAAGTATAGGTGAATCACAATGGGAAAAAAATACATATCTTGCTACACAAAGTTCAGAATTTCTTTATAGAATTTGTAGTTTTTCTTATCTATTTAACAACTCCTGGGGTAGGGGCTGAAATAATAGGGTAGTGGTTAAGGCCCTTGCTGCTCTTACAGAACACTGGGGTTGTTCCCAGCAATTGCATGGCAACTGAGTTTGTTAACTCCATTTCCAGGACATCTTAGGCCCTTTTCTGGACACAATTAACTGAACACATACAAGCACACAAAACAATCATACAAATATTTTTTAATTAATTAATTTATTTTAATTTATTTAAATTTCAACTGTTATCCAGGTTTCCTCCCTTCCCAGACTCCCCTTACCCCATTCCCCTTCCCCATGCTTCTATGAGGGTGTTCAAACACCCACCCACCCACTTCCACTTTCCCACCCTCAATTCCCCTACACTGGGACATGTATTGAGCCTTCATAGGCCCAAGGACCTCTCCTCCCACTGATGCCTAACCAGGCCATCCTCTGCTACATATGCAGCTGGAGCCATGTGCATTCCTTGGTTGGTGGCTTACTTCCTGGGAGCTCTGGTGGGTCTGGTTGGTTGATATTGTTGTTCTTCCTGTGGGGTTGCAAACTCCTTCAGCTCCTTCAGTCCTTTCTCTAACTCCTCCATTGGGGATCTTGCACTCAGTGCAATTGTTGGCTGCAGACATCTGACTCTATTTGTAAAGTTCTGGCAGGGCATCTCTGGAGATAGCTCTATCAGGCTCCTGTCAGCAAGCACTTCTTAGCACCCTCAGTAGTTTCAGAGTTTGGTGACTGTATATGGGATGAATCCCCAGGTAGAACAGTCTCTGGATGGCCTTTCCTTCAGTCTCTTTTCTGCACTTTGTCTTCATATTTGCTCCCGTGAGTATTTTGTTCCCCCTTTTAAGAAGGACCAAAGCACCTACAATTGAGTCATTCAATAAATAAGAATTCCAGAGGCAAATTTGGGTTCCTCTGAGATTTAGTAACTTACTGTTGGCAAGGTAAGTTATTAAACTGGGTGGATATTAAATATTACCAACTAGGAATTCTGGAAGGCTCAGCTGCAAGCAGATCATACAGCTTTTCCAATTGATGCTTTGAAGCACCTACCAATGTGTGAACACAGATTACATAATCGTGACGCTATCTTATTGACATTAGGCTTGGGTGGCTGAAATCACCTCTGCACTGAAAGATATGATAGTTCATGTGCAGTTATGACCCACAATTCCTAAAGCATGGTGCACAGTTAATTGGAAAGGCTTGGCGACTGGCAAATAATTTTGCTTTCTAGACAGAAAACGTAGTAAAGCTTGCAGGAAGGCAGCGGGGGAAGAAAGAGGTTGTGACTCCAGTTGCCTTATTATTTTATCCAATTTGATACCTACTTCTCTTCTTCTCACCTGGGTCCCTCCATGGTGATGTGTGCAATTTTGAAAAGAACCAGAGGGTAAAATGAATCAAACTAGGCTTTTGCTCCCGGTACCCTAATTCTTGCCAACTGAGAGTCACTGAGGGAACTTAGTCTTATTAAAGGGCAGTGGGTCAGACCACAGAATCCACAAGGCTCCTCTCAAGGCTCAGTGTTTTGACTGGGTATCATTACCATCAAGAACATCAGTAAAATTACTGGGCAGTGGATCCTTTGTGAAAAAATGCAATCAGTTGTGTTACTGCAATATTGAAAGCTGCAAGCAAGCAAATAGATCTGATACCATGCTCCACTAAGAGCTCTTGAGCTTTTCTCACTCCTGTGCATGGCTTGTTCAACATGGCACGGCTGTCATTTAAGGCAGCATGAAGTTTTGTTGTCAAGGGATGTTCTGTACCTGTATGATGTTGAGCAGTATTCGTAGCTTCCATCTGCTACAGGCCAAGTAGTTATATAGCTCTGAAAATGAAATGCGATTCCTGGCACTTCCTCTCTGGTAGGAAAACATCACCCCAGATGAAGAACACTCAACCTGATGGACTCATCAGTGCCCTCTATAAGATAGTGCCTGGCACAGAGACTTGATGTATTGGGGTGGTAGATAGACAGACTGGGGCACCCTCTCAGAGGAGAAGGGTGGAGGGGGTATGTGAGGGGACAAGGGAGGAGTGCAGCAATTGGGATGGGAATAAATCAATAAATCAATAAGAGAGTGCGCAGTAGTCACTGCTTCAGGAATTTCCCTTTAATGTGAAATGGAAATAACAATCCAGTAAGTGGTGCCATTCACTATTCTCAGACACTGAAATGAGATTATGTTTGTTCTGATTTGAGACACATACAGTTTGGCAGGTAAGAGCTATCATGCATAACCCATGTTCCTCATTAGAAAGGTGTGTGCCACTCACTTGGAAAGTCTGCAGTCTGTTTCACTGGTTTGTTGGGAGACTTGTGTCAATGGTTATGAGATGCCTAATGCTCTTCAGTGATGCAAAATGGTATTCATAAAAGGGTTTGAGACCTTGCAATGAGAGTCCTATATCAAATAAGGTGTCACCAATACATCCACAGTTAGCTACTTGGCTTAGTACTTGGACCTGTCAGCATCAAAGTGATATGTGCTCCTTGGAAAGTGTTTGAAGATGGAAGAATCTGTTCATTTGTACTAAGAATAAGGATCCGAGTAAATATTAATACAAATACTAGAGCATCACTCTTTTACGCTGCCTATACTGAGTCATTTCATGCTTATTCCAACAAGAGTGGCATCTTCCATTTTCAGTTAAGATGTGAAGATTGCTGAAGAAACTCAGACAGAGATTAAACAGCTTTATTCATTTCATATAGCTATTGGTTTGTAAACCTGGGGTGTACACAATGATCCATGGTTCCTAACCACTGTGATAAATACCAGGAGACCAGGCAAGTGTGCGTCAATCATAGATGAACAATTCATGATTTCTACTACTAAGGTGACTGAAATTTCATATGGAGTCTGCTGTGCAAAGTCATTCCAAGCATCAGAGAGCCTTGGGGCACAGTGGCAGTAGTTGAAAAAGATGTAGCTGTTTGGTCAGACTTTGTGATGCTGTCCTGAATGTCAGAAGGAGCTTTGTAAGAGTGGAAGGAGCTATTTTGGCTCCTGATTTCTGTTTTCCATACATGGCTATATAGCTTCTTTACTCTTAGGCCTGTAACAGAAAAAAAAAAAAATCAGGGAGAAAGAAGTAGAAACTGACTCCATTACAACCAAGATGCAAGGGAGGTAGGGTGTAGCAGGGAGGCCATCAGAAACCAGATTAGTTTTCAAATGTTGGAGTCCTGTGACCTGCTTCTTCTAAGAAAGCTCAGCCTCAAAAGTCTCAAAAGCTCAATTTCTCAAAAGGCTATCAGGTAATGAGCTGATAGATGGACTGATAAGATCATAGTCTTCAGGATACCATCTCCTCTCTGTAATTCCATCTATGAACTAAGTCATCAACACATTAGCCTTTAGTTTTTAGTCTCTGTCTCTGTCTCTGTCTGTCTCTCTCTCTGTCTTTATGTCTCTGTCTCTCTCTGTGTCTCTGTGTCTCTGTGTCTCTGTCTCTCTGTATCTCTCTGTCTTTCTGTCTCTGTCTCTGTCTGTCTGTCTCTCTGTCTTTATGTCTCTGTCTCTCTGTGTGTCTCTCTCTCTCTGTCTGTCTGTCTCTCTGTCTTTCTGTCTCTGTCTCTTTCTCTCTCTGTGTCTCTGTCTCTGTGTCTCTGTCTCTCTGTCTCTCTCTATCTTTCTGTCTCTGTCTCTGTCTCTGTGTCTCTGTCTCTCTGTCTCTCTCTGTCTTTCTGTCTCTGTCTCTGTCTCTCTCTCCTCTCTTATACATACGTATCCATAACATAAGAAATGAGGGTAATAAGGAGAACAGAGCAAGGAAGTCTGAGAAAGGCCTGGGGGATGATAATTATGAATTCATCAAGTGCCTGAAGTATGAAAGGGATGTTGGAAAGGAGGGACTGGCTTGAGCCTTCTATATCCAGTGGTCTATCTGTTTCTGAGCCTAGCTTATTTATTTTATTTTAAGGCTGAATTCATCTGGTAAGGTCTTTAGTTGGAGTCTTTTAGGATATACATGTGCTCATTCTTGTTCTTGCTGTTAGCATTTGTTTTCTTTTGTCTGTGGGCATGGAATTCACATCATTCTGCCTGACTGGAGTCTAAGCTCCCAAAGGGAAGTACATCTATTTGCATGCATTGCCATGTAGTAACAGATATAAGATAGTGTTCAACAATTCACTCATTGTATCCTCTGTTTTGTTTTTTTCTTTGTTTTTGTGTACTCTGAGTAGAAAATATATTACAGCCTGGGAAATAATCTTATGGCTGGCATCCCAGATACACTGTCAGTCAAAGAAAAGAAAAATCTAGTTCAAATTCATTTGTAATCCCATTGGATCTGCTCTTGAGTATTCCAAGGGCACTGAGGGATTCTCAAATTCAAGCATACATTTGGTTGAACTTATTAAAGTATAAATTCTGTAGATTTTATGCAGGACTCTGGAATGGAATTCAGCACTACATACAGATGCTTGTTTTCTATGATACTAGAACAAGGTAAAAGGCAAGCCAATCTGATGGAATAACATTGGATTTTAGACATTACAGGAACAAGAAGCAACACCTTATCTCTTATTAATTTAATTGTAGTCATACTAGCTAGCTTAATAGACAAATATTCATTGTTATAAATGGAAATCTCCAAAAGCAGCTATTTCTTAGGTTCTGGCTTGACCTTGTCTGTGATGTGGGCCATGTGACTGTTCTTTCATCATGGATAAAGTACATGCAATGACTGCAATGGGTATGTTGGCCTGAGAATCACTGTGTGTGGGATCTTTAAGTTAATAAAATGCAAACATCTCTGAATGATCCACACCTTAGTGAGCCAATGCACAATCAATGTTAATACCTAAGGGTAAACTATGTTAGTAGCCATTTCTTAAGACAGTCTACTGTATCAATTTCCTATAAGAAAAATGGATTTAGGTGAGGTAAGTCAAGCTGAACTTAGACAATGCCTTGAAAATAGCTGTGTCCTGTGACTACACTGGGATATAGAAAATTTTCCAGGATAAAATATTTAAAGATAAAGGAGAGAAAGAGTTAGGATTTCAGAAGTAAACAATAAAGTTCATTTAGCATTTTGCCTAAAGCCCTTAGAATACTTGGAAGAAATTGAAAGGCTGATGGATGGATTGTCCATTGAAGACGGAAACAGACTAATGGGCAATTTGGTGAATAGGATTATTTGTGCCCTCAGATTTAACAGTACTTTGTTCAGTAAACTAAATTCCTAGACTCACGATTTTTAAGTCCTTGTGATCCTGGTAAATGAAAGCAGGGCCCCGATGTCTCTGTGTTTGGGAGAAAAAAAAAAACAAACTGATGCTATATGTGATGATGGGTTGTTCAAGGAAAAGTAAGAACTGCTTTCCAGTGAAGAAGGCAGATCTGAAGGAAAAGCACCAGAGATGTAATTATGACTCTGACTGTAACTATGAAACTGTCGTATTCTGAACTGCTATTTGTAGCTAATCACGTCCAAATAACAAATGAATAGCACAGTAAATGTTAGCAGGATAATTTTCTATTAATCAAGAATAATGAGTGAGCGCACTAATTCCCTCTTCAAACACCCCTAATTTTAATGCTGTTGCATGTTACTTCTTCAGACTGATTACTTAGTGATTTACAGGGAATTAGGTGGTAGGGAGACTCAAAATAACAAGCAGGATATTATTTCCTGTTTCATTCATGGAGAAAGAAACTTCTCCTATGTCAATTCTGGAAGATGCTAAAGACTGTCTTTCCCAAAAAAGTTTTATCCTGAAAGGCAAAGGACTACAGATAAGTATATAGATGATAGATAGATATAGATAGATAGATAGATAGATAGATAGACAGATTAATAGACGATAGAGAAATCATGCATGAAATAAGTAAATTAATCTTTATTGAAAAATTAAGCCACTATATATATATGTAAAATTTTAAATAAGTCTGAGTGTTTCAACTTCATTTGCTGTGAGACACTGGGCAACATGCTTAAATCCACTGAGTTTCATTTAGGCATATATAATAAAAGAGTATAGGATTCAGGGTGGAAGCTGAGAAAGACACTGGGAAACATGCTTAAATCCACTGAGTTTCATTTAGGCATATATAATAAAAGAGTATAGGATTCAGGGTGGAAGCTGAGAAAATTCACTTCGGAAAGCCTAATTTTTTTTTGAGAACTCAGGGAGGTAGCCACTTTGGGAATTGAACTATGTCCTCAAGAGGAGATTGCACAACACTTTTAAAATATGGGAAACACAAAGCGAATGGGTCAGGGGGAACTGTGGTGTTATCCAATTGTATTTTGACATTATGAGTTAAGCAAGGGAGTACTCGTTGGAGACTGGTCCATATCCAGGGCACCTGGCTTCAATGTCCTTAATTTATTCTCCTAGACATTCACTCTGGAGCTCAGAGTGATAAGGGGACAAAGCAGCCAGTCAGTTGCATGCTAGGGTATAACAGGCAATTGGTTATATATGCTCACAATTTATGCACCTTGGTTTAGAGAACAGCAATCTATATTCTTTACTGGTTAGCAGACAATTAAGAAAACATTTGCAGAAGTGGGATAGGAGTTCATTCCTAGGCCTGGGAATATACACTTCTTTGATCTTGACAGCAAGATGGAGTTGTCTTTGAGATGGGCTCAGACCACTGTCTCCATATAAGTTGTCCCTGAGACGGTTGGACTCAGGTAACTGTTTACAGTAGAAGCTATTCAGCTACAGGGAAGTCCCTAGATTCTCTAGGACCTGAGACCCTGAATTTAGTTTCTCCCTATGATTAAATGGAGTCTGAAAATGAAATGGTAGTACTTAGAATAAGTTTCCTTTACTTGTTTCCCAAAGAAGTACACACAATTAATTGTTTCACATTGCTTTTGGCTAGTCTCTACAGTTTAGGCCTCGGTTCTCCAAAACAACATACTTTTTGAGTAATTAGACTCCATTGTGATGGTTTGATGTATGCAATACAAATTACAATTGAAAAATCAGCCACATATGAAATCAGAGCAAATGAGGAGACTGCATGCTATCACTCTGCAGCAAATTGCCATTTCATTCTCGTAGAAGTTCAGAGAAAGAGGGGCTAATATGGCATTAAGAGTTTCAGGGTGCATGTGAATCATAAAACATAATTTGAAGGCATAGTGTATACACATGTGTTTGCTCTTTCAGATTTCTTGTCTTCCTTTCCCCCTCTTCTTTCTTCCCCAGGAAGGTAACCTGCTTGGATGATGCTGGGGAGTATTGTTTGCCGAAACCTCAGGAGGTGATAAGAAAAAAGTCTCTTTGGGGCAGTGACTTCTGGCTTCACTTTCCTCCTATATTTTGCCTCGATTGCTTTTTCCTCTCTCCAACAGCACAGGATGAGTCAGGTGGTGTGTTATTAATATTCCCAATTTCTCCAAATGCTGCCCGTAGAGTTTTCGGGTTGTTGTGACATTTTTCTTGAGGTGCTGGATTTTGAGAACATCATCACATCCTCTCTGTGTTACCGACCAGGACATGGACACATGAGAGAGCAACACAGAACAGTCTCAGCAACACATTTACTTCTCCATACTTCATGGAATGTAAAGTGGTAGCTGCCTCTAATGTTAAGGTAAAAGCAAATAACATCTGAGAATCATCCGCGAGACATAACAAAGAAGTTACAGTTGCATAGTTTTCATAGATTAGACCTTACTTCCATTTTGTGTTTTAAAATTAACCAAAAGGGCTGTTATAGAATCTCCCTCCTTTGAGGTAATGAGCTTGAAAGAGAATCAGAGGAGGCTGGGAAGACATAGGAAGCTGCGCCCATTGGAAGCTTCTGTTCGCTTAGATTCACTGCCCACTCGAGTCCGCAGTGTACAGCACTGACCAGCATCTTACGCCATACTGGAAATGTGTGAAGCTGCAGGCATTTCATGGATGATCAATGCGGTATGCCTTCCTGTCAGGACTACAGATTTTGAGATTAAACAAAAGGAACTAGTCTCAGATCCCCCTCATGTATTGTCTTTTTTTCATTCATAGTTTTATGTATTTAAGGTGCCAGATCTAAATGCAGTTGCATTTCATGAAGATATTTAATTTCTCAATGGTTGTTAGGGTAACAGATATACTTGTACATAGTGGCAAGTTCAGTGATGTCCTCTAAGAGTTCCGGGAAGCCTGTTTAGCTTGATGGATACTTTAAAGATACCTCCATGTCATAGCTCTCAGTAAGTAGTAAGAGAGAGATTGAGAAGCCTACGTATGAAAGAACAGAAACATTATAGAGAGCTCAGGGAGTAGGAAACAACTAAAGCCAAATACATATAGGAAACCATCAAGGTTCTCTAAAGCTTGAGCATCCTTGAATTTTTCAAGATGTTTTCAAAACATTTCATCATGTATAGGGTTAATATTTCTACTGGCTGAAAGAAAATTCTATGGCTATTTTTTTCTCAGTAGCTTTCAAGACCATGGCACACAGATGGAAATATGGACTCCTTTGAATTGGATAGGTTAGAATGCCAGTCTTAAAATAACCTACCTGCATCAAGCAAATTGTCTTTCCTCTATGAAATTTGTTTCTCTTCAAACACAGAACAATAATACCACTTTGCAGGTAAGTTGTAAGGTCTAAATTGGAAGTGTTTATAAAGGACTTGTCTAAGAACCCACGATTTGGAAGATTGGCAGTTGAAAACTACCATTGGCGAGCTGGCTATTTCTCAGGTGTAAGGTATTCCCTGGCATGTTTGAGATCTTGTGTTCCATCTCCATTGTGCTATTCTTCCTACCAAGTACTGTTCAGATGCAGCTTCTAACAACATGACCACAATAGTGGTAGACAGTACAGACACAAAAGCCTAGAAGCTAGTGAGGCCTGTCATGGAATCATAGCCTCTATACACAGGAAAAACGTGTACTACTTGGCTCCTGCAGTGTTAAAATTTTAAAGTCACTCATCTGGTGAGACGGAAATAACTGGTGCCATTTGCTAATACCTTGGTTCTGATTTCATCTATCACCAAATACAAAATGGCATTTGTGGGTTATTTTTTTTAGTAACCAATGAATGATAAACAATTTGAAATTTTTATGAAAGCTATATTCTCTTATAAAAAGTATTTAGTATTTTTAAATTTTGTTTTCTTTCTTTCTTTCCATTGAAGCAAAATAGGTAATAATACTCAAGAATTTTTCTTCCATGTGGCTTGGGGATTGGTATATAACCATTCCTCTACCATGATTAGATATTTTCTTTTCTTGTGTATCTCTTTAAGGGAAATAACCTCTGGGCTTTGCTGTGTTCCTGCAGGACTTGATTGCTGGGAGCTCAGGGAAAGAAATTTCAGTGTTTGTGAAGGATTAAAGAATATAAATCGACTTTATATAATATTCAAATATCAAGGTTTGGAAGGCAAAGGACCTTCCAGAAAGTGCACTTTAGGCAATACATCTCTATGACTTGCATTTCCAGACTAGCAGACATCACATTAAGATGGAAGAAAATGAGTGCCTTATTCATGCAATAAATCTTTCTTATGTAACCAGAACCCCTTGAAAGCCAGGCGCTAAGAGACAACACAGTATTATTATTATCTGCCTCGCAAACAGTGCCGGCTAATTTTAGTGACCTATTTTGCCTGTTTTCATCCTTCATTTGTATACTTGGCCTTGCGAATAGAGTAGTTTGAATACACATTAGAGTCATATTTATGTGTATTCTTGCTAAGTGCTTTTCTTGAAGATGCATTATCAGGCATTCAACATAAACCACAGAGATAGAGCCATTTATCCTTGTTAGGCAGGCAAACAGAGGGAAGTTGTTCTTAGTACTATCCTGGGCCTGAGGAGCCTTTATTTAAGTCTAAGGTAATACAGAGAGAGGAGTCTTCAGCTGACTACCTATGGGGTTATGGAAAGAAAATAATGATTTTAAATATGCATGCTGGCTATTGCAAAGCTAAAAAGAAAGCCTTGAAGTGCTAAAGAACCCATCCCAAGTGCCAACCGTATGCCAGAGTCTGCAATGGATGACTCCCTCATGGCACAGATAATGCACAGTCCGAGGAGTGGGTGCCATTATCCCTATTGTGTATATTAGAATAAAGGATGGCCGTGGATAATTTCCTTAAAGGCAATGAATATGTTGTACAGCTGCAACTTTGGATTTGAATAAAATAAATTTGTCTCCTTGTACCAGCCCCACTTGAAGCACCAGGCAGGTGGAAAGAGCAATGCTGTGTGTAATGAGAGCATCTCTGTGCCTACATATAGACCACAGTCACAGATCTATGGAAGGTCCTAAAGCCTATGTCTGAGAAAATTTTATAAATGGGACAAATATAAAATGATAGGGGAAACTTATTCTCTACTCACTGAGAGTTTAGGTGACAGTGGGGAAACTGCCAGCATGAGCTCCTTAGAGCTAAGACCAGAAGGATGAGCAAGGGTAGAAACAAGATGTTGGAAGAGGATAGAGGGTGAAGGAAAGGGATATGGGATTGAGATTGAGCTTCATGGTTATCAAGGGGACAAGAAAAGGGAAAGGCTCCTCGTTCCCTCCCTAGTGATTCTGAGTGGTCCTAGTTACAAACCTCTTGTCTTAAAGTGATATTGGTTTCTTTTACCCGTCCAAGATTTCTAAGATCAACTACAATACAAGCCACATATCATAGGAGAGATAGAAGGAAAGGAAGAAATGAGGGAAGGAAAAAAAGAAGCAGGTATAATTGGAGGAAAAAGAGAAAGGAGGAAAGAATAAGGGTAAAATGAGCAAAGGGACCTTGAGAAGGAAGGAGGAAGAGGGGGAAGATCTGAGCAAGCAGTGATGCTTTCAGTCTTGTCTCCTTGGCAATATCTGAAATACACTAAGAGGTAAACCTTGAGGGGTTGAGAGGCATGTCAGTGGGGGTTATTCCTACCAGCAGCAGCCTGCCCTTCCTGCCCAGAGGCCTGGATGACTCAAGAAGAAGAGTGTGAGCTAAGCCCTGCTTTCATAGAGCACTTGCTCCCTTTTTGTGCACACACTGTGCCCATCCACCTCACTCTTGAATTAATACCTCTCCTACCATGTTGGATTTTATTACCTGACATGCTAAACCACACTAAATCTTTCTTCCTTCCTTCAGTATCTTTTGTCAACCAGGAGAAGATGGCCCACTGAATCTACTAAGCATGGCTCAGACTGGCTCACAGAGACTGACTGAAATAAAAAGCACAGGGACTGCAGGATTTGAAACACAACCCATGTGTGTGTGTGTGTGTGTGTGTGTGTGTGTGTGTGTGTGTGTGTGTTATGGGTGCTACTTTGGTATTCTTATGAGACTCCTAACAGTTGGCGCTGGTATGTCTGTAACTATTTTGCTTGCTTTTGGGACTCTTTTCCTCCTACTGGCTTGGTTGCCTTGTTCCATCTTGATATAAAGGCTTTGCCCTTGTCCTATCTTGTTTTGTCTTGTTTGGCTGTAGTCTCTTGGAGGCCTGATCTTTTCTGAAGGGAAATGAAAGGGAAGGGTGGATCTGGGAGAGAAGGGAGGCATGGTGAGGGGAGAGCTTGGAAGAGGAGGGGAAATTGGTTGAGATATATTGTATGAGACAAGAATCTATTTTCAATTTTAAAAAGTTATTTTATCACAGTAACAAGCGTAGTAACTAATAACAGAAAATTAGTTTCTAAAAGTGACTCTTTTCCTTAATAAATGATCCATGTGCGCCTAAGGCATTTGGAATGGTTTATCATAAGGAATGTGGGAGAGGTTACACCTTTGGGCAAAAATAACTTCTACACAGCTATAGGCAAATCTTAATGGACTAATCTGGTGGGAGCTTGGAAAACAAACATGTGAAGGAAATCATGGATAGTGGGGGTCTGGCTTCATCCTTCCCATGTCCTAAGACCCTAAATCATGTTAAATTTAAACATAATGGATTAGTTTATTAAACTGAAGACCAGCGGACAATCAGGCTATTGCATGGCTGCTTTCTCTATCTGTAACAATAAAAGAAGTAAACAGTGAACAGAAAGACAAAAAGGTGTTCATCTAAAATGGGTGAGCAGATTTTAAGTTTCAGCCAAGACACATGTTGAAAAAGAGATAGTAATTATCATTTAAATATATCTTTCTTTAACATGCAATACCATGGGAGTTGTGGCGTATTGTGTCATGGTTTCAGAGAGTTGCTGAGGCCAGGCAATGAGTGGGAGCAGCTTGCAGTGTCTGCAGTGAGGCACTGGGAAAACACTTTGTAAAAGTGTGAAGGTGAGCCTTAAGTTTTGGTGGAGACCTCAGGATATGGGAGATGGTAGAACCATGGATAGTTGCTGAGGAAAACCCTATTCATAAAAGAGAGCCAGCTAAAGAGACAGGCTGTGTGTGCTGCAGAGAGCAAGTCTTGAAGGATATCACTGTCTCAGTTCCTGCGAGCTTAGATAATCCCACCATGTGTAACATGATTCTGCAGGATTTGGTGTTTTGCCTCTGGAATTTGTTCTTGCTTTGATCCTTTTTCCCTTGTTATTTCTCAACTCTTTACCCTTGGAATTGAAATATTTACTATGTGCTGTGATGTATTGGAAGTCTATAATTTGTTTCCTGATGTTACAGGAATTCAAAGTGAAGATGAGAATGGAAATTTTAAACAGGGTTGGGATCGTTAAAGACAACGAGGACGAGGAGTGGAGGGTATATGGTTCAAAAGTGATATCTTTGGGTGTCAAGTTGTAACTCTCTAACTTGTTGGGTATGCCACTGCCTGCCCTGGTGTCCTGGACTAAACATGAACTTCCATTGGTCATCACTTTCTGACTATAGACTAAGAAGAACCAGCTACCTCCTATCTTTCCTGACACAATCTACTACATCTCCTGCAACTGGGAGACAAAATGAGCTGCTTTTATCAAAAGTATTATGAAAGCAATAAGACAAGTCAATCATACAATGCAAAAAATATGTTCTATAGTATCAGGATAGGCTGAACTATCCTGAGCAAACCAGTACAACCCAGACATAGACTCACTCACTAATCCTAATACAGTGATTAAATCAGTCTTTGTGAAACACCCACAGGGAGGAAGATTGTTGATCTCGGCTTCTCTCCTGTGACAGTAGGCCATTTGTTACCAGATGCCTATATTGTTCATGTCTGCAGTCAGCACCTAATCATGTCTGAACAGAAAGGAAAAATTCAATTCTCTTGGATCATAATATATTGCCAGTAAAATTGGATATAACTCCAAACATTCAAAGAAAAGTAGTCAATAAATCTATGCAAACTCCTGGTAAATTTTCTTATGGTTGTTATTTTTCCAAATAAGTACAACTTGATTTCTATAACAACACTAATTCTAATGTATTTTGTTTCTTAATTCCATCTGTGATTAGTCATCCTGAGAAATAATCACTTGGCAAGTATCTTGGGTTTAGATTTCTCAGTAGACATTATTGCATGTTGTGAAGTATGGTAGCCTAATGCCTTCCTCCCCAGGTAACCCACTCAGTTTCCCCAGCTCTTTATTGTCTTGCAAGGCTGTTCACAGGCATTTGTGGGTTTTCCAGCTCCCTGATCTGAGCACTATTTCAGTTACATTTGGCATTTGAATGGCTGGTATGAGACCTAGACCGCCCATTAGTAATTTTTCTATTCAAACATATTCTGTAGCAACTTCCATTTAACATTTCAATAACTCTTTTGCTTTGGATATATTCATAATCTGTTATACTTTGACATGTTGGCAGGAAGAAGGGTCAACTGATGTTTCCCTGACTTTGATAATGCCCTCTTATATTTACTGTTCTTTGAAAATGTATGTATCACTAGTTTGTGTCTCTGTGTGTATATGGTGTATGTATGGTGTGTGTGTGTGTGTGTGTGTGTGTGTGTGTGTGTGTGTGTGTGAGAGAGAGAGAGAGAGAGAGAGAGAGAGAGAGAGAGAGAGAGAGAGAGAATTCAGAACAAAGACAACCTTCAGAAGTCCAGTGCAGAAATCAAAACTCTAAAACAAACTCTTTATCAGGTTCATTCAGCAAGTTACTACACCTACTGAATCATTTTACCAGCCCTTTAAAAATTCATTCATTGTGATTTACCACATAGTTGTTAAACAAACACAAATTTTTGACATAAGTTCCTTATTGATAGATAATACACACACTCATATATTTCTGACCTTGCTTCCAAAAGACCCCCTGTATTTGTGTGGGGGGTTGGGGGTGGGAGTGGGGGTGGGTGGGTGCTTATACTGTGATATAATTTCAAAGTCCTTTTAATCTGAGGTTTCAACCAAACCGTTATGAAATTATTGGTAACTTTACTAGTTAATTCACTGGAAAACCTGTCACTTTAGTTCTCATTATGAGACAACCCTAAAAGGGTAGCCCTGTTTTGCTGTGTTGCTGGAGTTATTGAGGAGCATTTGAGTCAGCATGAGTATTGTTAGCAACTTCAAGAATTTAAAAAAAAATATGCTTCAGAGCACACGTTATTTATTTATCCAAATAAATGCTTATTATTCGCTTTCTAGAAATATGCTGGTGGTGTTCTCCCTGTAAACTGGCATCAGAAGTCGTCACTCTGAATTTTGGGATCCTTTCATTTTACAAATTCTGGACTCACTTAAGTTCTTGGAATTCTCTATTGTCTGAATTAAATGGAGATGATGGGAGAAAGAGTGAAGGAAATACTTTATATGAGAGACAAAGGGTTTACATGAGGTGTTTTAGAGGGAGAGACACATCATTTACTTGGACATTCCTTAACCCACACCCAATCTACAACATCATACCTACCCCCTCTCAAGCAACTTGCAAAGATAGTTTGGCAATGTGATCAACAAAAAACAAAACAAAATAATATAAAGAGCAGAAAGTGATCTTAGCTATGTTCTTTTTACATGAAGATGACAGTTAGCAACCTGCAAAGGAAGCCATCCCCACATCCTATTTAGGCCATGCAACCAGAGGGTTCTCTAAGTGGAGATAGCCTCTTTCAGTCTCCTTGGCTAAGACTTTTCTTGGCTTCCTGTCTGTGACTTAACAAAATAGACAACTTATTTCTCCTCCTGAAACATTTACCATGCCTTAGTAGAACAGAAACAGAATGATTACAGTGATGGTCGCCCTGGGGAAACTGAGGAAGAAAGCCTAGAAGGTGTCCTGGATTGCTCTGTGGTCTTCTCCTATGACTTGGCACGGCTGTTCCTCTGTACCGGACTGTGCACAAATATTCTCTGCTTTCAAGGATAACGTGGTTTTATGCTGGACTAGGATGACCTAATGCCCCTAACTTAACATGATGAGGTTTGTAAACACTCTTTCTCCAGGCAGAGCGTGTGCTTCAGTGCTAGAAGGCAGGGTTATGAGGAAGAAAAGTTCAATCCTATTGCTTATGAACTTTTCTTACAGCTACAGTCATATGTCAAAATCCCTATCCATATTTCTTTCTCTAAATCTTACTTTTCAAACCTCTTAAAAATTTTTTTTAACCTTTTGCCTTTCTCTCTGAAGGGTAATCATGACTTTCAGACTGTAATTAAATGCCATAAGAGAAATTTGACACTTGTTTTTAGATCTTTTATTTACTTGAATTTTCCTAAATTAAAAGTTATCAAAATGTTAAAACTTATTTCTCTCATTGTTTTTAGACTAGATGCAGCTGACTTTTCTAGAAATATAGCCCCTGCTTTCTTACTCTCTAATCTTTTTCCTTTCTTCCTGTAAATCAGCCAGTTCTCGAGTTATCTCTTGCAACGTCTTGTCACTGTACCTGATAGTATCCACCACACAGTAGTGTTTTGATGCTTCTAGCTATTTCCACTGGGACTGCTGCCATAGATGAATAGATACGTCATGAACTGCTGTTAACCCTATTATAGGTGATAGTTGTACCAAATATTTGCTGCTGAGTAACATGAGTAAATTTAAATCAGTTGTTGATTTAAATTTCTGATTGACTATTCTTCAATCTTTGAAGCATCTGTACATTTTCAGTTTCCTATTATAACAGTGCTTCTGCTTTTAGCTACTGGTTGCTATATTGAATAAAGCAAATAACAACTCGAATACAAAGTAACAATGACGTCTTAGTGACTCAGCACCGCTCAGTTTAATTTTATTGCTCATAAGAAGTCAGAGGAAGAACAACAATACCAACCAACCAGACCCCTAGAGCTCCCAGGGACTAAACCACCAACCAAAGAGTACACCTGGACCCTTGGCTCCAGCTGCATGTGTAGTAGAGGATGGCCTTATCTGGCATCAATGGGAAGGGAGGACCTTGGACCTGTGAAGGCTCAATGCCCCAGTGTGGGTGAATGCTAGGGCAGTGAGGCTGGAGTAGGTGGTTGGGTAAGGGAGCACCCTCATAGAAACAGGGGAAGGAGAGATGGGATGGGGGTTTGCAGAGGGAAAACTGGGAAAGAGGATAATGTTCAAAATGTAAATGAATAAAATAAACATTATTTTTAAAGAAGTCAATGGTTGACATAACCACCATTCTCTTTCTTGAGTTGCTCCTTTCTGTAGAATCCAGGTCCTGGTGCCTGAAAAATCACCTAATCCTTCAGCCAGATCAGCCAATCACATCACTCACCACTGTGTGTTTATGTGTGTGAAAGGGTCAGAATGAGAGAGAAAAACAGACAGACAGACAGACAGACAGACAGACAGACAGAAACAGAGACCTGGGGAGACAGAGACAAAGAACCAGAGAAAAGGAAAAGCAATATTTAAAGCTGACATATCGTATACCTGTCAGCATTTCATTAACCACAACTTACTTACATAGTCCAAAGTGACTTGAAAGGAGCTAAAAGTATATTTGTGACATTTGAAAGGAATGATTTGGTAAGCACATAATTCTAAGACACAGGAGAGCCAAATAAAATAACATGTATAGTACCCCTGGCAGAATGCCTGACAAGTAGGAGGTATTCAATAAATATCTGGAACTGGTAGAGAAAGCATTTTATGTACTGACTGGTCTCAATAAAATCCTGAGGAATTTCTACTACTTTTTCACAAGATTTAATCAAATATATCACTAGACTAGGATGACATTTTTCAATTACTGAAACTTTGACATTGCCTATATTCCAAAGTATAGGATACTCTGAAAAGAAGAAGAAGAAAAAGGTGTTGTATTCAGTTTTGCCTTGTGTACAGGTGAACATATGTATGCAAACTCCAAAAAGCCATATGAGAAATTATTGAAATTTCTTTCAGCATGAGTTAAAAAACAACATTTCTCAGCACATCTGAAGATCAAAGTTACTTGAAAGTAACTGTGTAATGTGGCTTTCCATTAACCCTAGAGCAAAAACAGATACAATAAACAAAATGACTCAACACTGGCCTCAAAAGGAACAACCTGTGTTGAGTGGAGGAAAAAGAATTTCTTCTTCTTCCTCCCTGTTCTAGAATGTAATTATGAAGTATAAGCTATCACTTAAAACACCCCCTCTGCCCCAGAATCTGGGAGGACACAAGTCCTTGATATCTGACCTTTCTTCAGTGTTTGTATACACATAAGATCCTATGGATTCCTTGGGTGTGAGTGAAGAGAATTTTGTCTTAGGAACAAATGTCTTTTGATCTTTATGACATCCAAAAGTAATAATAATTTTAATGAAAGTAACGTCTTGGGAGTCCTTTCTGGAGAATGTCAATCATGATGGAAAATGTCAGAAAAATATATTAATGTCTCCATGCAGAAGAAGCCTCAGATGGAAATGGCATTTGAAAGAGTTAGCAAAGGGCACATTTTCTACAATAACATCCCATTCAAATCAGATTTTCCTTGAGCACATGGGGACCAGCAAAAGCTTTAACTGAGCTTTCTAAAGGTTTGCAGACTAAAGATTTTAGTTTAAAAATATTTCAAGCATGCAGCAATTTGATTTATATGTCCAAGAAATGAGATGGCAAAGCATCATGTTTGTGGAGGTATCTTCTCCCAAGAAACTATGAAATCATACTTCTTTTTAAAGGTAATGGTTTTCACTCTAATTACTTGGTTTCCATTGAGTGTGCTTTAATATTGTTAAATCTAAAGACAATTTCTGGAATATCAATCATATACCCAGGTATATGATTGGCATTTAGGTAGGACCTTGAGAAGCAAAAAAAAAAAAAAAAAAAAAAGTGGCATCAAATATTTCAAAATATATATATTTCACACTCAAAAAGCTCACATTAGGGATTTTCACATTTAATTGACTACCTGAGTGCCATTTGAGAGCAATAAACCTCAAGAAATCAGAAAAGGAGTAAAATTACAGAAGCAGAAATAGTTATGGCCAAATTCGGAAAGTCATATAACAACATAAGCCAAAATAGGTATCTATGAAAGAAATCCAAAGAAAATCATAGAAGCAAATATGATGAATAAAAGGAAGGTGATTAAGATCCGAGGTGGAAATTGAGGGTTATTTGAACATAACTTAAAGCTTTTTAAGATCAGATAAATGGGAACAGATCTCATGAGCATCATGGGATTTTAGACAAAGATCTGTAAATTTTTCACTAATACCTTGAGAAGCAAAGTGGGTTGTGGGAAACTTCTTCAATGAAAGGAGTTTTAACTGTTGATGCCAAGATGAAAACCTCTTCCGCTCTTGAGATATTCAACCTTGCAGAACAATATTTTGAACTGACCATCTATAGTTTGTTATAGAAACTGATTTCTGCATTGTATGATACTTAGCATCATCACTTACTGCTATCCATTCCATGCTACAATTGCCTCCATAGTGATAACAACAAAGAGAGCTCCCAACTGAGATAAATTACCTCTGGTCACAAATATCTTGTGTAGACATATATATTTAAAGAATAACTAGGCACATCCCTTTATTTATTTCTTAATGCTGCATTATACACATGCATACACACACATATATGTATGTATACACACATATATAGACACACACACACAATTCTCTCTTTTAGCAGGTGGACTTTCATTTTCTTCTGTAGCCACTGGAAACATATTACTAGGTTTCCTGGCAATTTCCTGATACATTTGTGGATCATGGGAATTTCTGTAGTGTTGTTTCTCTTTTCTCAATTTTTGCCACCTTCCTTCTCCTGGTCATTTAAACAGTTCATGTTTTATGTCCTAACTGTCCACATAATTTGTTGTGAGCACCCGACTCACCAGCAAAACAGACGCCACAACAGGATCCTTCTGCACACTTTTATTGGGAGAGCTTGATTGCAGAGGCGAAAAGACCCTGAGCCCAGAACTGGCGCTGCTTATATAGGCCTAGGAGAGGCATGTCCACACCTGATTGGTTATGCTTTCAGTACCACATTTACATGTCTACACCCGATTGGTTATGCTTTCAGTACCTCATTTACATATCTACACCCAATTGGTTATGCATTCAGTACCTCATTTACATGCCCCGGGCCAGTCAGTGACTTGGCAAAAACCTCTACTCTACATGTGCACATTGGTTGTTTACCCAAATTTATGGGTGGTGGCCAGTGGTAGCCAGTGCCCCCTTGTAATGGGAATGTGGTTTCCCACAATTTGTTTTGGTATATTTCCCTAGCCTCTCAGTCATTCTCCACACAGGAAATATGCGATTTAACATTTCTGCTTTGTCTAGACCAATACAGGAACTTCAAAGATATCATCACAGAGACCTGAGTCATGGGGTCAGCTGACACCCATCTTTCATGTCACAGATGCCTTCTTTTTACTCACCTTTGCATGCCTTTCTTCTTTATCACAAGGAGTGTGATCGCTGGTTCATGGGACCTTTCTTGTGCAGGGAAGTGCAAACATTTGCAGTTTTTTGATGGTTAGTGATGGCCAGACCCATGCACTTGGCATTCCTTCCCCTTATCTTCCAGATCTTACATCATTATTTCCATTTTTTGACATTATTACCCAAACCTTAATGAAAACTGTACAAATGTCTTGTTTAGGACTGCACACTCAAGTGTCAGTTCTCCACAGTAACCTGTGCAGCTGCAAAGATCTATTTACTGCAGTTCCCTAAAAAGAGAGGCTTCTCTGATCAAAGCTGAAGAGTGGCAATTATCTGTAGATATAAACATACATATTTTGAAGGCAGCTCAGTGTTATTTGGCAACTTAGTGCTATTACGTAAACTATAGCACTAAGTTGCCTCCTAAAGCTTACAACCTCTCCAATTATGGTTTTGTTTTGGTGTTGTTTTGAAGATTTACACTTACCAGGTATGGATGTTCACTGTTGGATTGGACCTCAAATACAGTCAGAAAGAAATTGGTTTTCCCAATAACAGCTATGCCACAATTGTGCAAAAGGTCCATTTTACCTGAGAGGTTGTTATGATAGTTCACAGGGCACCAATGGTCTTTTCCTACTGTGAATCTTGCCTGCACATTTCTAACAGAACTCATAAGAATATATAGCTTTTTCTGCTACAGTGAATTTTGCTGATATGAAATAGTTCACCTTCTCTGGAATATAGGGGTATCACGTCAACACAAGATGGATGTCATGTTGGTTCATATTTTTCCCCTGAGCACTTTTATAGCTAGGCTCATTAAGCAACAGTAACTGAAAGTATATGAATGTAGCTGAAGGATGCAGTCTGCTGAGGAAAACAGTACTAGAGCCCACGTCCTTTGTCTTGCTGCAATTTGGTTTCATGCACTGGCCTCGGGTTCTGATTGCCCACTTTCCTTCAACTATGTGCATCTTATTGTTAACTTGCAAATTTCAAACTTTCTGGATACACATTTTCATCATTCTACATGGAATTCCCCCGCCCCCCTTTTGAGTAGTCTTCAAAATGCAATTCCTTTCTTTGGGATTTAATTATTTTGCAACCATGCAGGAATTTTCATTAGCACTTCTCCGTGTTCTTATACTTCCCTGGCTATAGGCATGCATATGCTATTAAAGAAAGGACTAATAATTCATTTTCCTTTAACTAAAGTGATAGTATTTTTTATTATTGTTATTATTATTATTATTATTATTATTATTTTGGTTTTTCAAGACAGAGTTTCTATGTATAGCCCTGGCTGTCCTGGAACTCACTTTGTAGACCAGGCTGGCCTCGAACTCAGAAATCTGCCTGCCTCTGCCTCCCGAGTGCTGGGACTAAAGGTGTGTGCCACCATGCCTGACATGTGATAGTACTTGATTTTGCAGAATGTAAGGGTATGTTTCACATTTTAACAGAGACACCTGAACTTAGGGATGAACTTATGATGATTGCAGGGCAGTCTCAATCCCATCACCCCTTTCGGGAGTATGGACACTGAGACCCTTAGATTCTGATAACATTATAACTTACTTTTGGCTCCACTGTGGCTGTGAAGCTCACCCCCCTTTCCTGGTTTCAGTGAATTCCCACAGCTTACATTTGCTGCTGTAAGTTTCTTTGTTGCTTTTTTTTTATCTGTGTTATTACCTCGTAAAAGAGTTCTGATACATTAGTGGCTTTTATTGAAAGCCACCTCCAATCTGTTTTGGAAATAGGCAAGGTATAAACAGTAAATAAATAATGAACTAGGGAAGAGAGAATTTTTATAGCTTGTTGGCAGCCGAGATGAAACTGGAGGCTCATTTCCAATTCCCGTCCCAATCCTCTTTCTTCATAACAACCTGTCTCCCCCATGCATTTGTGGGTCTACTATCTTTTATCATTGTGGTCTTGAAGAATCAATGAATAATCGCCGATGCAGTGCCAGATTTACTCTTAGGTGTTTCATTCACTTATGTGCCTCTTGAGGCCCAGGCTTAGTATTAGAGACATTGGTCTGACCATCTAACATGACTATAACATTGCTCACTATCTAGTAGAGGTCATACTAGATGTTTGGACCCTGGAGCATAAGTTAAGCAAAGTGATCTATAATATCCTCTACTCCAGTGAGAGAAATGCTGGGTTTACCATTTCTACTTTGAAAATTCATGTAGAATGAAAGTTTAACTTGCCTTTACTATTACTGTGTTCTACCTGGTCCAAGAAAAGGGGGCATTGTATTTACAGTTCATGCCTCAGTCCACAGGCCTTTCTGTCCACCTACCTTCTCTGATTTTAATTTCCACTCTTGTATTTTCCTCTACAAAATATTTGACAAATATGGGCATTTTAAAACAGCGTATTTATTAAAAGAATACCGGTGATGTATTAAAACATAATAACAGGGTATAAAACAGTAAGTTGAATGAGGTAAACTATTGCAGTTTGTCATGAACAAAATTAAGGAGCAAATTCATGTGAGGAAGATGATGCAATGAACAACAGGTTTGAAAATATGCAACCCCAGGCCAACAGGTGCATATTACAGACATGATATTGCCCCCAAAAGACTACCAGGGAAGGTTTTGCCAATGATTACAAACCTGGAATAATTCTCATTGTTCTTAAGTTTAGGTTTCTGGATGTCTATGAAGGATGAAAAAACAGAAGAAACTTGTGGTTAATTTTAGAACTCCTGGCTGGACTGAAGTTAGAGCAGCAGCCTGTTTATAGACCACAGGACTCAGGTTTGTCATGATCTCCATCCCTCATTCACATTCCCAGTTCCTCACTGAGCCCATGGACATTTGGTATGCCAGTGATGGTTTTCCTGTATCTCTCACATGCTTGCATGCAGGTGCCATGCACAAGAGTTCTCTTAGTTTTCTTAGAGGCATGTTGTTTTAGAGTCTCATTTTCCTGCTTACATAAGATGCCAAATTTTAACATGTAATTCTACATAGTAGTCCAAATTTCAGTGATGAAACCTGAAGTTTCTAGATACACTCTGGTTCATAGAGGTTTTTAAAACTGTTGCCTGCTGTCTCCACATATCCTATTCCTTTCTGGTGGTAGATTTCTTACTGGCTCTGAGCTGAAATACATATTGCAGCCTAAGTAGGGTAGTAAATTCTTCCCTAAGCAGTAGGCTTGCTTTGAACCAGGCCCAATGTCCCTGTCTGCTTCAGGTCCATATTCAGGCTTAATTTTTGGTACATTGGGCAAAAACTGAGCCTTGTCTAACTAAGTCATCTTTGAAAAGAATGAGAGGAAAAACTATGAAGAATATAATTTTAATGAGGCATGAAAGATAAATGGCTTTTGAAACAAATATAAAAAGCTTGTGTTGAAATTCTAATTTGACTTTGCATTGTTAATTCTCTAAGACCATACTCAACGATTATGTGAACTTTTAATTTTTCAAAGCATTTTCTTTAATTGACTTTGATTTCAAAACTCTTTACTTCCCTGCCATCATAACTTCTGGCTTAGGCCACAGAGGTAATTTATAACCTGGTTTGATATTTGAGCATTTACTTTATCTTTCTGTGCTCAAGCCTAGCTCTCCTTGTTACATGCAAATGATTTTGCACATTTTTCATGAACTCATTGATTTATTGCTGTTTGGACCATTTGGGCCTTTTTTTAAACTTGGAAATCATGCTTATTTGTCTTTGTTTAGTGTTTTATCATGAAAGTGTTCAAAACCACACAAAGGTAGAGAGATTCACATCATAAATCCTTGTACGTCTGTCATCCAGTTTTAACAACATGTGGCTAATCGTGTTTTGAATCATAGACTACACAGTTGTATTCCTCATGAAGTAGATAATTCTATTTGCACTTCTAAGAGACAATGACTCTGATTGTCTAATACTATTGCCATAACAAATCAATCACACTATTAATTCAATTAGAGATATTGCAGGCTTAATATTACTTATTACTTATTTGACCAGAATAGATTTAGCTATTTTCCAAATTATGTTCATATATTACCAACTATCCTGCAAATATTCTTTAGTTTGCCTGGCTTAAATACGAATTTCAACAACATACTTGGTTAATTTTTCATTTGTTGTTGTTGTTGTTTTCAACGACCTCACTCTTAATTCTATTTTATTTTCCTCACTTTGTGTTTTATTCTTTATTTTACAAGTTTTTGAAGAAAAATGCAAGTTCTAGACAATTTTGTATAAAACGTTTAGCTGAGTTTCCTACCATCTAGATTCATCCGATTCCATTCTTGTGGTGTTATCTGAGAACTCAAGTATTTTTTCTCTGAATTACAAAATGGTCATAGATCTTTGAAGCTCTGACTTTTATGCGAGTATTTTGTAGGCCATGTTGACCCACACCTGTAGCATTATACCCTCCTTTCTATCCCGCCTAAGATCTCATCATCTCCATCATCCCCAAAAGTCAGTAGATTAACATTTCCCTCTACCTTCTAACTGAACAAGTTTCTGGTTATCATTTCTATAGACTGCATGAAATAGACTAAAGAACAAAACAAAATACAGACAGAAAACAGAAAAAGCTGAGAGGCAGAGAACTATATCCTGTCCTCTGTGATTACATTGGCACTGGGGCCTCTCACACTATGGGAAATTCTCCTTCTCATCTTGAAGACTTGGTGCTTTGTAATGGATGCTCTATATCATGAATAGTATAATTCAAAACCCGAGTCTGCTTCAGATCTTTGCTTTTTAACTTTGTTCAGCAGAAGAACTGATCACCACTTTCTGCCTTCAAATCCGGTATTGGTCCAAGGCCCACCTGCTTCCTCTTTTGGAAAATAAAATAAAATGAATGCAATGTGGTAAATGGAGTTTTAAAAGAGAAACACTGACAAACCTGCAACAGTTGAAAATTTATTTTCTGGGTTTGGAGTCACGAGACATTTGTAAACTTCATAAAGTAGATTCATGCTTGTGAAAAGTGGGTGATACTAGGTTGAATTAATGATTCCAGGGGCTTTTAAATCATGATCATATTCATTGCTGTGAGGCTTTCTTTTTTTCTCTTATTTTATCCTCTTCCTCCACCCCCCAAGATTTGATAATCTTTTTCACCTGAATTCATTTATGGTCAAGGGGAAAGATTTTGCATGCTAGAGGACAAATGATAACATCCCAAGGAAATAGTTATGTCTACTTCTCTTTTAGATTTTTGATATTCAATAACAATTATCATCCTCTTTTCAATATGGTGAATAAAAAGTGGAAAACAAAAGATAAAGAAAACATACACAAGACAGCAGAGGAGAAGACAAGGAATTCAAGAAACAGCAGGGATGTTTCAGGAGATATCACAGTCAAAGATAGAGCAGAGGACAGGGTAATGTTGAGCAGGAGAGCTGTTGAGGATTTCCAGTATGGCTCTCCTGAGTACAAAAGAAGATATCCAGAATTTGCCTAATCTCTTTCAACATTTACATATCATGGTCGTCATTGTCGTCGTTGTCATCATCATCATCATCATCATCATCATCAATATTTAATTCACATATTTAGCATGATTTTAAGGATCTACTTTATCCCATGAATAAGAATTAATAAAAAGAATTATGATAAAATCTGTCCTATAATATGTCTGACAGTTTATTTGGGGTGACCAGCAATAATTAAACATGCAAATGCATGTAAATTAGCTGAGTACAATATGTCATGAAGCAAAGGCACACTATACAAAGTTGGAAAGACCAGTCTAACTGTAGCATCAAGAGTGGCTCCTGAAGGAATCCTTGAGTTAAGTAGATAGAGAGAAAATGCATGCAATACAGATGTGCTGATGGCCTTTTTGTCAGCTTGACACATGTGAGAACCAAGTAGGAAGAAGAAATCTTAACTGGGAAATGCTTCTATCAGATTTGTCTCTAGGCAAGTCTTTGAGTCTTTTTGGATGTGGGCGGGATCTGACCAGACTTGAGTCTTTTTTTTTTTTTTTTTGATGTGGGTGGGACCTGCCCACTATAGGTCATTTAAACCCTAGTAAATTACTTCTGGTTTGCTTTAGAAAGAGGGTTGAACAAGCCACAAAAAGAAAAGTACTAAGAAATATATCTGCAAGGTCTCTGCTTCAGTTCCTGACCCCAGTTCCCTGCCTTCCTTGAGTCTCAGCTATTGTCTCCCTGAAGGATGAACTGTGAGTGATTAGGGTGTGAGAGTCAAATAAGTCCTTTTTTTCCACCCGATTTGCCTTGGGTCAGAATTTTATCACAGGAATAGAAAACAAACCAAAACACAAGGTGTAAGCAATATTGTGTGCCAAGGAGCTGAGCTTGAAAGGAGCTGTGCTTCTAGTTGCATATGTAGCAGAGGATGGCCTAGTCGGCCATTAATGGGAGAAGAGGCCCTTGGTATTGTGAAGATCATATGCCTCAGTACAGGGGAATGCCAGGGCCAGGAAGCAGGAGTGGGTGGGTTGTGGAGCAGGGTGGTGGTAGGGTATAGGGGGCTTTGGGGATAGCATTTGAAATGTAAATGAAGAATATATCTAATTAAAAATGTAAAAAAGAAAGAAAGAAAGAAAGAAAGAAAGAAAGAAAGAAAGAAAGAAAGAAAGAAAGAAAGAAAAAAAGAAAGAAGGAAGGAAGGAAGGAAGGAAGGAAGGAAGGAAGGAAGGAAGGAAGGAAGGGGAATTGAAGATGCACTGTTGCAATGGTAGCAACTAAAACTGAAACAAGAGAACCAAATACCTTCATACCAACAAAACAAAGGGAGGGCAAGGTTTTGTTTAGGATTGCACTGGAAAATGCAAATGGCAGCGAATCCTACCCAAATCTTTCTCATCTAAGTTATTAAAAAAACATCAGATGGAAGTCCAAATAGGAAGTCTTTGGAAACCCACCCTTTGTCTGGAATAACAACTTTAGAGAAAGTAAAAATTTGTATAACCAGTAATGAATAAATACAGAAGCAATGGCTATATCCAGGTCAAATAAGAATCACTATAGAAATATCAATGAGGTTCGTTTGAATCTATTGTGTATGCAGCAATTCTGGGTTCTGAACTTTTTCTAAATTTCTGCAGGGAAATTGCATTTGTATTCAATTTATACTTGTCTGGCACATTTAAATAAAATCAAAAGGCTATTATTGGGCAGAGGAGACAAACTATAGAAGTTGAGGCTTCCTGGGCACTCTGTATGCTGAGATCAAGATTTCAGCACACTGTGCTACAGTTTAGATTTGTCCTCTGCAGTGTTGGGTAAGGGAAAAAAGAGGGAGCACACGAGCCAGTTCGGTGATTCTCAAATCATGTTCTATGGCAGGCCTTTGCAAAGACAAAGGAGATATCACTATAGCATGGACCCCTGGTCCTCTGTTATAGTTTGTATATAGGATGTCACCAAAGAGACCCATTACATGGACAAGCACCAACTCTGACACTATTAGTGATGGTCTATTATACATATAGACAGGAGTCTACAATTGCTGTCCTCTGAGAGGCTTCACCCCCTAACTGAATCAGATAGATCTGAACTGAACACCCACAGCCAAACAGTGGATGGAGTTTGGAGACTCTAATGGAAGAATATGAAGAAGGATTGAAGTCCCTAAGGGGATAAGAACTCCATAGGAACACCAATGGAAACAACTAACCTGGACCTTTGCTACTCTCAGAGACTGAACCACCAACCAAAGAACATACATGGGCTTGACCTAGGTCTCCCATATATAGCAGATGTGCAGCTAGATATTCATGTGGGTCTATCCCACATGAGCAGGAACTATCCCAAAAACTGTTGCCAGTATGTAGGTTATATTCTTCTAGCTGACCTGCCTTGTCTGGCCTCAGTGGGAGAGGAACCACTGAGACTTTAAGTGCCAAGGTCACTGGATACAGGGGTGGGGCCCAACCCACTCAGAGGAAGAGAGGATGGAATGGTGGTGACTGGGAGGAGGGCAGTGGGTGGAATGTAAAGTGAATAAATAAAAATTAACTAAATTGATTAATTTTAAAATTTTCACATCACTATTGAAAGCCGATTGGGTCATGAAAGCACAAACCTAATCAATGAGTGAATCCCCTTACTTTTATGTTTTAATTGGCTCTGAGGAGATGGAAACTATTTAGAAGAAGCAGGTCTTTAAAGTCTTGCCACTGAAGAAAATAATTTTTTACTAAATTATTTTGTTTAATTACATTCCAAATGTTGTCCCCCCTTCCTGGTCCCCCCTTCTTGAGTTCTTCACCACTGCTTCCTTCCCTCTTTGCCTCTGAGGGGCTGCTTCCCCAACCACCAACCGACCCTCCTCATGCATCCATCCACTCCCACTTCACCCCCTCCCAGCATCCCCCTTTCATGGAACATCAAGTCTCTATAGGTTAGCTTCATCCTTTCCCACTGAGGTCCAACAAGGCAGTCCTCTGCTACATATGTGCCAGGGGCCAGGGGCCAGCCCAAGTATGCTCTTTGGTTGGTGGCTTAGTGGCTGCGATCTCTGAGGGTCTGTGTTAGTTGATACCATTGCAATTCTTATGGTGTTGCTATCTCCTTCAGCTCCTTCAATCCTTCTCCATAGGGGAAACTCTTCCATCGGAGTCCCTGACCTCAGTCCAATGGTTGGTTATAAGTATCTGCATCTGTCTCAGTCAGCTGCTAGTAGAGCCTCTCAGAGGACAGCCATGCTAGGCTCCTATCTACAAGCATAACATGGCATCAGTAACATTGTCAGGGTTTGACACTTGCCATGGGCTAGATCCCAAGCTTGGCTGGTCACTAGATGGCCTTCCCATCAGTGTCTGTTCCATTTTTGTCCTTTGCATTTCTTTTAGACAAGAATAATTTTGGGTCAAAAATTTTGAAGATGGGTGGGTAGCCCCATCTCTCCAGTGGGGGCCCTGTCTATCTACTAGTATTGATCTCTTCAGATTCCATCTCCCCGTGGTTAGGCATTTCATCTAAGGTCATCTCCATTAAGTCCTGAGAGCCTCTCACATCCCAGGTCTCAAAAATATTCTAGAGGTTCCCTCCCCCATACTTCCCACACTGCATATTCCCATTCATTCTCCTGGTGCTTTGGGCTTCTTTACTGTCTCTCCCCATACCCAATCCTGCCACTCTTTTCCTTGCTCCTCTCACCCAGACCCCTCCCTCCTTCTCCCTCCCAGGATTGTTTGGTTTCCCTTCTCCGAGGGACTGAAGCACCACCACGTGTGCCTTCCTTCTCATTAAGCTTCATATGGTCTATGAGCTGTATCATGGGTATTCTGAATTTTTTTGGTTAATACACATCACTGGCCACTTAAACTATACATGTCCTGTCATGAGAGAGGCTGAGTCCTTCTAACTAAAAGCTGGATACGTTTGGAGAGCCATTTATCCCTTAGAATTTTCATTTGGATCTGTTCATCTCTGGGGACGACCCGATTTTCTGCCCTGTGTATGTCACAGGATTATGAGAACCCAGAAATACAACACGTGTTACTCATGATATGTAGCACTTCTTTCTTCTAAAGTTATGGGCGTTATGTACAACACAAAGGGTTTAAAGATATAAACTCCTACTTAGTTATGCAGACAGAGAGAAGGTGCTGTCAACACAACAATATATTAGCCTTTTAAAAAGGAGTAATACTGAAACACAGCTTATTTTTTAATGTTAAGCACATTGTAGAAGCTAATTGTTTTTGATCACTCAATAAAGATGCTAATGGCCAATGGCTGTCCATGGAGTGGAACATTTAGAGTTGCACAGGCAAGGATGCAGAGAAATGGAACAAAATCACCATGACTTGGAGAAAGAGAAAGGGACACCTTACTGTCAAGAGATAAGCTAAGTAGCCATGTAAGATTTCAGGTAAGTGGCCATTGGACACTTCTCTGGTTGGGCCTGGAGAAACAGGGGAAGATCAGGGAGAATATATCGCAGTGACCTTGGCAGAGGTCTCTCTCTCTCTCTCTCTCTCTCTCTCTCTCTCTCTCTCTCTCTCTCTCTCTCTCTCTGTGTGTGTGTGTGTGTGTGTGTGTGTGTGTATGAATACTATGTCATATTATCCCTTCCACATGGCCAAGCAGGACTTGGCAGCAAGGCATATTTCTAAGAACCTCAGAAAAGATAAACATTTTCGGCAAAGAACACAGGCTGTGTCCTTAGCTAGGATGGGGACATTGGTAAAATGCCTTGAATCTGTAAATTTAACATGGTTATAGGAGGAATCTTGTAACAGCTGGACAGTGCAAAGCCTATAAAGGAGACACCCAGTGCTTCTTCTTCTACAGGCTGCTGAGAATCAAGACATCGCAGCCTTACATCATAGAACAGATATATGTGCCCCCTGTGGTTTTCTGCTTAATGTGATTATCTTTCGCCTGAACTACTCAGTCATACCACAGATCCAAATTCTTACAACATTTTACAATTCATCAAAATGACCTCATCAGCTTATCATCTAAGAGTGACCTCCACAAGAATGGAAAAAATAAACTAAGTATCCCGTTATCTAGCTAATGTGTATTGATAGCTCTAAGAGTTAAACTTATATTGTCAAACTGTTTTTACTTCTCTGAAAAAAAAATTACAGTGAAATGAATAGAAATCACCATCATATCTATAGTCATTGTTTATGTGACTAAAAGCATCAATGAGATAAATTAATCGCAAGTTTCTGTTGTCAAATATGATAGAATATCATATACTAAATTTTCACATTGTTCTCTTTTGGAAGGTGCTAGATTTTTGTATGCAGCTCTATGTTTACTTGGCCTTTAGAAAATGTTTATAATAGCATATTCTATTATGTGTAGACTCTCTCACTGAAAGGGAGAATCAACATACTGAAGTGAATAGATATGAGAACTGGAAAGTAGTACACAAGAAAGCAAAATCTAGAGATGTGTTTTATAGTTTATAGAAATGAGCACTGATATTGCCTTTTATTCTATTAAATCAAGGAATGAATGTCTTACAATAGACCTTTGTCTATCTGATGTATAGTCCTTCAAATAGATTGGGGGTGGCTTCTTCTCCCCCTAGCCTCTTCTAATCACATACTGCTGTACCAAGTCTACTCCCAAACACCCAGCTGCTTACAGGAACCAGCTCTGGCCTAGCCCAGGTACTATCCAGACCATGACAGCTAGAACAGAGGTGGTCATAGATTCAGGTTAGTGAGCAACTTGAACTTAAGAAAAGGTGCATGGTTACTAGGTTATGTCACTGGGAGTGTGTAAATATTAGGTTTGTAGAAGTTACAAATCCATATAGAGAAATGAGACAGACACACGTTGAGAAGAATGAAATCCCAGTCTAGGGTCCCTCATTCAATTATGCCAGGAAATGCAGCTTATTTTATTCCCCAGCTGCAAAACAGCTATGAATTCATTTTTATCTTCTATATTACAGCCATGAATATTAAAGTATTAACTTGTGATATGTGTGTTTTGTTTCTGTATTATTGAATGATAACATCTGTATATATTGATGCGCTTCGGTATCATGTACATGAATATTCAGTTTGACTTTAGACATCAGCCTTCATTAATGATAGGAATTTGTGAGTATGAGGCTTCTTGACCAGAAAGTGAAGTGAAATCATGGCATTATGAATATTATACTTACTTTTCTGGTGAGAATTTTAGCCTAGTATTCATTTAGAAAACAAGCAGTGTGCACAAAGGTATATTCTGTAGATGTTGAACAATCTGATTCTTGAGCATTGCCTCCTAAGATATACTATTGTGCTTTGAAATAAATGAATATAGTTCTTCCTTTGGAATTAGCTGACATGATATTGTTTCTAACAGGCTTTTCAGATATGATCTTGATTAGAGATAGCATTTGCTGTCTTCATAATTAATTCCCATAAATTGAAACAGGAAAGGATTTGTTAGAAGGTATTAAGTAGCTTATAGCAATTTCCAGGGGGGATTAGGGGATTACTCATGAGTGATACACTGATGTGAAGCAAACAAGTAGGAAAATAGGGGGTGTTGGGGGAAAACCTGGTGAGCCAGGCTGCAGGCTGGAATGTGCTGGCCATATGATCAGAACTTTGTCCATGAGTACAGCTGGAACCATGTGCTGGCTCCCATCACATTCTCCATAGGAAGCCTTAAGTAAGACAGATAGAGCTGTCCTCACATCTGCCTTTATCCCTCATGGAAGTGTCCCTGTACTTCATGGCAGAATGCAGAGAGAATCCAGAGGCTTCATAGCAATGACTTTGAAATAAGCTTTTGCCTTTTGTAATCCTGTGGCATAGAAAATTAGCTATAAAATACCCACAGTATGAGGTGCTGTTGCTCTGTACACTGAGTCCTGCATATTCCATCTCCATTGTTTCCTTCCAGCTTTCTGGGTCACCATCTTATTCTAAAGATGAAAAGACTGGCCTCTGACATTGGCTAAGGACCCTGATCCACATTTCATGCTTCTTTCAACTTTTAACCACTAATTTTCCCCCCATAATTTCTGGACATGAGTGTTAGACATCATTAATATTTCACCCCTCCTGATATTTCAATGTAGAACAGAATGGCTGTCAAATTTGTCACATTTAAAAAGACATCACCCACATTAATAACTGCTCAGAGAGTAACACTTCAGAACAGAATTAACAACTGGTTTAGACTTGTTTCTGCTCTGTGATTTGGGAGATTTTCTGGAGTGACACCTTTAGAGAATTTGTGCAACACAGACACACAGACACACAGACACATACACACAGACACACACACACACACACACAGAGAGAGAGAAAGAGAGAGAGAGAGAGAGAGAGAGAGAGAGAGAGAGAGAGAGAGAGAGAGAGTCATCAATCCTCTGACTAAACTAGTAGGTCTATTATCAAAATTGTTAAAAGAGTTGGAAATTTAAGAGTCCAGTGATCATAAGCAGAGAGTCAGTGTCCTTAGGATATGTCATATAAGGGGAGGCCTGCTGAGCACACTCTGCTCACATTAGCACGTACATTGTTCTTCTTCTTTTGAATAAAAAGGGACCACGAAGAGAAGCACCTGAAAGAATGTTCAACATCCTTAATCATCAGGGAAATGCAAATCAAAACAACCCTGAGATTCCACCTCACACCAGTCAGAATGGCTAAGATCAAAAATTCAGGTGACAGCAGATGCTGGCAAGGATGTGGAGAAAGAGGAACACTCCTCCATTGTTGGTGGGATTGCAAGCTTGTCCAGACATTCTGGAAATCAGTCTGGCAGTTCCTCAAAAAATTGGACATAGTACTACTGGAGGATCCTGCAATACCTCTCCTGGGCATATATCCGGAAGATGTCCCAATCGGTAAGAACATATGCTCCACTATGTTCATAGCAGCCTTATTTATAATAGCCAGAAGCTGGAAAGAACCCAGATGCCCCTCAACAGAGGAATGGATACAGAAAATGTGGTACATTTACACAATGGAGTACTACTCAGCTATTAAAAAGAACGAATTTATGAAATTCCTAGGGAAATGGATGGACCTGGAGGGCATCATCCTGAGTGAGGTAACCCAATCACAAAGGAACTCGCGCAATATATACTCACTGATAAGTGGATATTAGCCCAAAACTTAGGATACCCAAGATATAAGATACAATTTGCTAAACGCATGAAACTCAAGAAGAATGAAGACCAAAGTGTGGACACTGTGCCCCTTCTTAGAATTGCGAACAAAACACCCATTGAAAGAGTTACAGAGACAAAGTTTGGAGCTGTGACGAAAGGATGGGCCATCTAGAGACTGCCATATCCAGGGATCCATCCCATAATCAGCTTCCAAACACTGACACCATTGCATACACTAGCAAGATTTTGCTGAAAGGACCCAGATATAGCTGTCTCTTGTGAGACTATGCAGGGGCCTGGCAAACACAGAAGTGGATGCTCACAGTCAGCTAGTGGATGGGTCACAGGGCTCCCAAAGTAGAAGCTAGAGAAAGTACCCAAGGAGCTAAAGGGATCTGCAGCCGTATAGGTGGAACAACATTATGAACTAACCAGTACCCTGGAGCTCTTGACTCTAGCTGCATATTTATCAAAAGATGGCCTAGTCGGCCATCACTGGAAAGAGAGGCCCACTGGGCATGCAAACTTTATATGCCCTAGTACAGGGGAATGCCAGGGCCAAGAAAATGGGAATGGGTGGGTAGGGAAGTAGGGGGGAGTGTATGGGGGACTTTTGGGATAGCATTGGAAATATAATTGAGGAAAATACGTAATAAAAAATATTAAAAATTTTAAAAAGGGACCATGAATTTGAAAATTACCAAAGAGAATTATATATAGGAAGATTTGGAAAGGGGGGATTATGTAATTATAATATCAAAATTTAAAATAAATAATTGTTTAAAATGTCTTATAAAATAAAGGCACAGTCCGTGAAAGTAGAGAATTATATATAGGAAGATTTGGAAAGGGGGGATTATGTAATTATATCAAAATTTAAAATAAATAATTGTTTAAAATGTCTTATAAAATAAAGGCACAGTCCGTGAAAGTAGAACACATAAAAAGCAGAAAACCAAGTTATTCTTGTTAATGAAAGCATGCTTATACTGATTTACACATCCTACACACAGATGAAATTACTCACAGAATGCTCAAAAACAAGAGGGGCGGGGGGTGGAGAGATGGTTCAGTCATAAAGAGCACCAGCTTTTCTTTGAGAAGGAACCTGGTTCAATTCTCAACACCCATATGGAATCTCACAACTGTAATTCCAGTTCCAGGGAATCTGCCTTCATTCATACATATATGCAGGCAAACAATCTCTCTCTCTCTCTCTCTCTCTCTCTCTCTCTCTCTCTCTCTAACACACACACACACACACACTTCTCTTTAAAAAAAATTAGTGGTCATACTTTTTACTGACACTAAAAAAATTAGTGGTCACTATCATACTGTATAGTGATACATCGAAGCTCTCCAGCTGGTTTTAGGTCTTACATTGATCATCTTACAATTGAAAATCTCCTATAGAATACGGGAAGGAGAATAGTAAAACAAATATACTACATAAACAAAAGTCCTAGGACTGATGGCCTGAAACAGATATGACCAAACACAGGAATTTTGTTGTTGTTGTTTTGTTTGTTTGTTTACTGTAATTGCATAACTACCTTGCTTTATTTTCCTTCCTACAGTCTATTCCATGGCTACCTACTCTCAAGTTGGTAGCCTCTGTTTCTTTTATTATTATTATACAGAAAGAGAGAGACAAAAAGAGAGACAAAGAGAGACAGAGACAGAGAGACAGAGACAGACAAACAGACATGTATAAGCTTGCTGAAACTCCTTCTGCTGACTGTGTACATGTGATTTCAGAGTTTTGAATTGAATTACCAACCAGGGACCTCAACCCTGAGAGAAGCTACTGCCCCTTTACTCAGCAGACTTTAGTTGCCTGTTGTTCTTTGTCTAGTAGATGGACCCTGAGAGAATTTCTGCTTCCATGTTAATATATCTACTGATACTGTCATCGTTTAGGTCTTGTCTGTGCAGCTGTTTATGTCTAAGGGAGGTGGTCGCAGGGCACACTTTCTGATATTCTATTTTCATGCAATTTTTTTCAGTCCCTTTTCTGGGATGTTTCCTAAGCTACTGATATTGAAGCTCTGACGTATATTATTCATTGAGGCTAGGCTTCCAGTGATCTCTGGATTCTGTCCAATTATGACTTTCTGTGATGGTCTCCATTTTCTGTAAAAACAGACACTTCTTTGATGAGTGATGAGAACTACACTTCTCTGTGTGCATACAGATAAGACTTAGAGTATAGCTAAGTGTCTAGAAAACTAGAAGATTTTCTACTAAGATCCCAGACCTCATAAGTACATGGTTACATAACCACATTGGAGTATGTTGGCATGTATTAAGGCATATTCGGCTTGTGTTAGTTTCTGTGACTGGCAAATGCTCTTAGAACATGTATTTTTGATAAAAATTATTCAACGTTAAAAATAAAACTCACCCAAGGATGTAGACCACATTTAAGAATACAGAAGCTTCCACTATTTTCATGTACTTATTTTAAGTTAAATTACTATGACACCTGTAGCATAGACCTAGGTCATCCTTCATGCCATTTCTATATCTGTTCCTTTGTGTATAAAATCATTTCTCTGTTTCATCATAGAATAAATGAAATGAAAATTGTCATAATTTATCACTAGGAAATCCTTCCTTTTTATGCCCAACCCATGGATATGTGGTTGGTGTTTCTATGGACACCTGCTACTGATATCTTTTGGTAGCAACCATATTCTTTCCTGTGTTTATATCTTATTTTCCCTGCTGGATGTCAAAAACTGTCTCTCTCTTAAGCCTGAGTTCATCTACCGCAGGCATGCATATGTTGAAGGCACTCAATAAGTATCTGCTGAATAAATAAATATACAATGACCTGAAGGAACCATTAAGGTCACCCTCAATATTCGTGATACTGCTTCAATATGGGAGAGATATTGCATCCTTTCTGACTTTGTGATTCAGAATTCTGAGCCTGAAGACTCTTACATTATTTGACTCTGGAAGCAATATCTTTTGAGGTATTCATTTTGAACATGAACCATAGGTGCCCTAATGTTCCCTAGCTATAGCCATAGAAATCATCACATGGGAAAGCCTGTGGGAATAACACTGGGTAAGTACATTATGATTTTTGTTATTTTTGTTCTTGTCAAGCACAAATACACACACATGCGTGTGCACGCACACACACACACACACGCACACGCGCGCGCACACACACACACACACACACACACAGGCATTCAAACATACAGGCACAGAGAAAGAAGGAGACAGGGAGAGAGGGAAAAGAACTCTATCCTCTATTATTTACTTTGTTGCTTGGTATTTACACAGTGGCAGATGTGCTGCAAGTAGACATACAACAGCAGGGATGGCATACCAAAGGACCCAGAGGTAAAACATCTGTCAAAACAGATGCTAGATAGCAGTGGGGTACAGACTGCCCACAGAATGCTCATCTGCCAAGATTTGTACCAAGGATCTGACCAATGATTGCTGGGCACTGTGCCTTCCAAGCAGATGGGGGTAGATTTGAGTCAGTAAGAATATATGGAGAAAATGGTTAGGTTGCTGCTAAGAAGGAGAAGTCTCTGTGCCAGAAGTGTTGGCTCTGCTCATCCTTGTAAAAGTCTGCTTTCACTGACACCTGAACACCATGCAGTCATCCAACACTGTTAAGCAGTTTTCTCTCCACATTTCATCATGGTAGATTGTGCCTTCAAATAAATGCCTTACCTTTCTCATGGAAATGACATGAGGATTAATTAGTTAATGTTCACTGAGCTCCTGCGAGACCTATGGGTGAAATAACTCACAAAGAGCATTCTTAATAAAGGAATGAGGTCGCACCCATAGAAGCCCTGCAAATGCTCCACTGTCTATAGAGAAAAGTCATTTTTCACTAGAATATCTCTTTTATTGACTATACAACTATAACGCAATATAATTTCTGTTATCTGCCAAAGAAGAAACATACGAAAAACATGGGTGAGACCAGCATGTATCCACACCTTTTTACTTTCATATGGTCTGGAAATAGATGTGGTTTTCTCCTTTAAAACTCATTGTATTGTTCAAATGACTATTCCATGCTTCTGATTTATTGTATCCTTTTACATAACTGTTACAGTAAAAGAATGGAAGCTAAATATAAGGGACATCCGAGTCTTTGCAGATACATGGAAGTAAAGTGTAAGATAATGTTAAAGTACTTGAAAAGATTCTCTTATTCTCGGAGACACTAGACACCAGAATGAGACTAACAAAATCTTTCTGAAGAGTGAGTCTCTAGGGGAGCTACCCTCAGTAGGAATAAAAGCAAGATAAACAGCAACAAACACAGATAATAGGAACTTGAAATTAGCATAATGTTTCCCATGTATGAATCCTTTAACTTTTAACTCCAACTTTTAAAAATTTAACTTGCTAGCAATGCTACTTAACATTTCCACTCTTTTATGAACAAATCCGGTGTCCTTAGTCCAGCAATACTCAAATCTGTTCTCATTTTTACTTAGGACTTGCAGCTTCTACTGTTATGTGTGCCCAATTTCATTTAAATAGTTATAATTTCAGGTAACATACACAGTATTTTCTCTTCAATAGTCTCAATTATGTTATGCCATGCTGTTTCATAAAGTCTTATTTATTGATCCCTCAAATACTTAATGGCAATATAAATAAAATATAGATGGTGACTTTAATGCCATAGCTATTACACTACTTGTTTTAATAAATTGTCTTGTAGTTGTTGTAAATACTTTGTAAGGTAAGTTCTATTATTTTTGAGATTTTACAAATAAAATATTAAGTATTAAATCATCTCACTAAGATTATTTTATTTTAAATCCATCTTAGAAGATGCAGGCCTGGATGTAAATCACAACCTGGTTGGTACCAATGATGTTTATTTAGAGAACATTTTTCATTACATGGTATTTTCTTTATGGATAACCCTAGTATCTTGAATTAAATAAAACATACACTCCAATGGTGTTTTATTTGGGTAATGGATACAATACACTGGACATCACAGAATTTAAAAGAAGTGAAAAGTTTACTTTCAAAAATGCTGCATGAGCTTCATTCATTGCCAAAGGCACCTATAAGGACATCTGTCTCTAAGGCCTTTTTTTTTTTTTTTTTTTTTTTTGCCTCTGCTCTTAAGCAGAGATTCTAAAGGGACTGGTTAGGTATTGCCTGCAATGTATAAAGTAATAATATAATTAACAATAGGCATTCTAGGAGCTTTTCTGCTACTATGAGAGCACTTGAGCATAGCCATCTCTATGGTCCAAAAGCAGTAAATAACTCTCAGCCAAATAGCTATGACACCCAGGTTCCAGGCGTTTTAATATATGGGGTAATTCAATGTACTGTAATAGCCTGAACTGTAGACTTACTTTCTTGATTGACTCTATTAATGGTGAAATGCTTAGTTAGTTAACAGGATAACTGCTGGGGAATTGGAAGTAAAATCATAATGGCACATGTTTGCAGAAAATGACTTTTTTAATCATAAAGATTTATAATTGAACACAGCCATCTATTAAATAAATACTGATCGGCTATTATCTGAGTATTAGGCACATTTTGGCTGCCATGGAGACTGAGACAGGGAGCACAAACGTCCTTGCCTTGTGGAGCTTACATCCTTGTAAGCAAAGTACAGCATCTATGTGCTTAATTTCGCCACAGTCATTTCAGACAGTGATAATTGCTATTAAAAAGAGCGAAGGGGGAGCAGACACATGAAAGAAGGGAGTGGTAATTGAGCAATAGAGGTCGCCAGTTAGATGATAAGTGAATAGCAGGATACCAAGAATCCCAACCTGAGCGAAGATGTCCTAAGCAGAAGCACAATCAAGCAAAACATCAAAGTAAGGAAGAGATTGGTCACTTTGAAGAAGTCTATAGGTGGCCACATTGGCATTTAAAGAAGCCATTTTTTCAAAGACATGGGAGAATTGGAGACCAATCTCATGGAAGATTGGAGAGTACGTGGAGTTGTAGGGAGATCTTGGCGTAAAACAGTGTCCTGGTTAGAGCTGCCTGTTAGAACACACTCACTGCAGTGAGGCAATCAGTCTAGTTGTGTGCTAGTGTGCGCAGAGGCAATTTCATGAACGCCTGTCTAAAGCCATGACAAGTTTATGGGCAATCGTTTAAGGATGGAAAAGATGAGTTCAGATTCAGTTATGACTGTCGTTGATAGCATCTACAATAGGAGACTGAAAGGACTTTGATGTATGAGGATAAGATGAATCATATGATGGATGGTTAGGAGACTTAAAAATATTGATATCAAAACCAGTTTTTACCAACTGTTTTTTTTTTTGCTATATTTTTGTGTTTTAAAGGACTATATCCTGTAGCACTTACAGAGTTTAGAATGGAAAGCTCCTATTATTTTAAAACTTGTCCATGGATATTAAAAATAAAAACAAACAAATAAACCCAATGAAGTGTCTTGGAATCCATTTTTCTGTTACCTAAAGCAGGTTTTTCAGTCTGTTTGAACCATGGGCTCCTCTTTGGAAAAGTGTGAGTAGGAAGCAAGACCTAGAAACCATCTAATCGTCCTTTTAGCTTGAGGCTGTGACACAAACAAACTCCCTGTGGATGCACGCTAGGATCGTGTGTCTCTGCGTACACACCTTTCAGCTATTTTCTTTAAGTAAATGGTTACATTTGGTGAGTTGTACATTTTAATTTTAATATAAGTAGGTAGTCTATTAAATGTTTTCTATTGAAAATTATCACTGGTTAAGATTTTCACACACAAAATTATAGAAGTTGATGTTGTTGGGCAAGTACAGTTTTAGAAGGAAGGCATGAATATAACCCTTTGAATCCTGTTGGATTGTCCCTAGTAAGTATGGAATATATATATATATATATATATATATATATATATATATATATATATATTTCAATAGCCTCTTTACTCAGTATATGAATTATGTTTAGTTAACTGGTTTCCTTTATTCTCATCTTTCTTTACAAGAATAAATTATTTCATTAGAAAGGCCTTTTGACACTAGACGTGATTGTCAAATGATACAACTACTGAATAATAGCATTATGATCAATAGCAGAGAGATGGATGGAGGGAACTGAGTGGGAGAAGGGATGAGGAGGAAAATGGGGGTGTTCAGGATCAGTTGTGGGGAGAAACAGAAGAGAAGACCAGAGGGCCAGGAGAATGAATAAAAATCAGAGGCTGGTGGGGCTCAAAAGTAGGTGGCTTTTCTAGGACATGACAGAGACCTGGGTTAAGGGACACTTCCAGAAGTCTATAGGGGTCACTTAGCTGAAACTCATAGCAATGAGAATATGGAACCTCAAGTGGCTACCTCCTGCATCCAAAAAGGACCACCCCAAGTGAAAGGATAAGGGTATTTTGCAAATTGTATCTTGGTATTCTAAGTTTCTGGGCTAATATTCACTTATCAGTGAGTGCATATCAAGTGACATCTTTTGTGATTGGGTTAAGGATGATATCCTCCAGATACATCCATTTGCCCAAGAATTTCATATTCATTTTTTAATAGCTGAGTAGTACTCCATTGTGTAAATGTACCACATTTTCTGTATCCATTCCTCTGTTGAGGGACATATGGGTTCTTTCCAGCTTCTGGCTATTATAAATAAGGCCACTATGAACATAGTGGAGCATGTGTCCTTATTACCAGTTGGAACATCTTCTGGGTATGTGCCCAAAATCAAGAAGGAAGACCAATGTGTGGATACTTCATTCCTCCTTAGAATAGGGAACAAAATACCCATGGAAGGAGTTACAGAGACAAAGTTTGGAGCTAAGATGAAAGGATGGACCATCCAGAGACTACTCCACCCTGGAATCCATCCCATAATCAGCCACCAAACCCAGACACTATTGCATATGACAGCAAGATTTTGCAGAAAGGACCCTGATATAGCTGTCTGGTGTGAAGCTATGCCAGTGCCTGGCAAATGCAGAAGTGAATGCTCACAGTCATATATAGGATGGAACACGGGGCTCCCAATGGAGGACCTAGAGAAAGTACCCAAGGAGCTGAAAGGGTCTGCAACCCTATAGGTGGAATAACAATATGAACTAACCAGTACCCCCAGAGCTTGTGTCTCTAGTTGCATATGTAGCAGAAGATGGCCTAGTTGGCCATCATTGGAAAGAGAGGCCCCTAGGTCTTGTAAACTTTATATGCCCCAGTATAGGGGAATGCCAGGGCCAAGAAGTGGGAGTGGGTGAGTAGGGGAGCAGGGCAGGGGGAGGGTATAGGGAACTTTCAGGATAGCAGTTGAAATGTAGATAAAGAAAATATCTAATTAAAAAAAAAAAGAAAGGAAAAAAAAGGATAAAGGTAGCATCCCACCCACCAAACTTTCGACCCAAAATTTGTATGACTCCTTGTCATACAAAGATGGTACAAAGACTGAAGGAGTGGCCAACCAAAAAGTGGCCAAACTTGAGAACTATCTCATGGACAATAATCAATCCCTGATACTACTAATGATACTCTGCTATGCTTGCAAACAAGAACCAAGCATAACTTTCCTCTGAGGGATTCTACCCAGAAGTCAATAGAAAGAGACACAGAGACCCACAGGCTAACATTAGACAGAGCTCAGGGACTCTTCTAGAAGAGTGTGGGGAAGGATTAAGGGTTCCAAAGGGGATAGGAACTTCATAGGAAGACCAATAGAGTCAACTAACCTGGAGCCTTGTGAACCACCAACCACATATCATACATGGGCTGGACCTAGATCCCATACCATACCCCCTGCACATATGTAGTAGATGTGTATCTCAGTCTTCATGTGGATCCATCCAAAACTGGAGCAGGACCTGTTTCTAAAGCTGTTGCCTGTCTGTGAATTCCATCCCCCAAAGTAGGCTGCATTATTTGGCCTCAGTGGGAAAGAATGTGCCCAGTCCTGAGAGCCTTGAGGGAATATCCAGGAGGTCCTTCTACCTGCTCAGAAGAGAAAGGAATTTGAAGATAGGGGGAGAAACTATGTAAAGGGGGGACCGAGGGAAGAGGGGGCAGAGATTAGGATGTAAAGTAAATAAATAAATAGATAAATAAAGAAACAAATGGAAAAACACAGTAAAACAAATCAAGTACAGATAAGCCATCTATAGCTGAATTCAGGGAGACCCAATCTGAATTATAAACGCATTAGGTCTTGGTATGTTTTTGTGCTTACCTTATGGTAGCACACTCAACTTCTCATAGAGCTAAATTACTGAATGATGCCAATATAAATGACATTCCATTTTTTTTAAAAAGAAGTCATATGCAATTAACAATACAGAAATGAGGAATTCAAATTCTCTAGATGAAAGAAGACACATTTTGGACATGGTATAGGTTTTATACTCATGAGCATGCTACAGTTGTGGACATCTTGCACAAGACTAGTATAAGATGGTCCAGCCAACATTTCATAATGGATGTGGGATGGACCCATCATATTTTACCCTTCCTGAAAAGCAATTACATGCTATTGAAGGAGGAGTGTCATTTTCTTCAGAGATATAGACACTGATAAGTAAATAACTTCCTACCAATGCTCTAGCAAGAAATCCTAACTTAATTTAATTTATAACAAATAAGATTAAGGCCAGAATCGCTTCTTGGTCTTTTGGCTAAGATCAAGTGAAGATTAAAGCCAGAAAGTATGAGGATACTTGGTAAGAAGAAGGGTTTCAGGGGGGTGAATGGGATTTGAGAGAGGGGAACCTGGGTGAAAATGATGAAAATTCATTATTTGAATATAGTAAACTGTCAAATAATGAAAAAGCTAATTGCAATCTGTTCAATCTTTGAATGTTTCAAATCTTACATTGAGGTATATATTCAGAGTAATTGGTTATAGCTTGGAGTCCAAGCAACCAGTGCCTGGCCCCAATACTTGTCCATTACCACTTTATCAACACATAAAATGAGAGACAAGGCTGGCAAATGAGAGGAGAAAGATACAGGGATCTTTATTGTACTAACACTACCGAGAATAGCTATTTAATGTTGGGAAACCTTCTTAGGAAGCTATAAACACTGCATTTCAAGCAAGCCTGTGTAGTACGGGGACTAACCCATCAGCACCAGCCTTCTATTGGCCAGAATTAACTAGCATATTCTAGGTTTGCACACATAGAGGTCAAGGGGAAGCTTTTTTTCCATTAATTTATTGATTTGTTCACTTATAAACAGATCACTGCCTCCCCTGCTCCAGTCCTATCTACCACTAAACCCTGAAGTAGGAGACAAGAAATAGGTACTAGGGGAAGAGAGGATGATAAATATGTATTCTTTTATATCATTGACATTTGGGTGGATGTATATATGCATGGAAGAATTCTTAAGTGGCATAAAGCAAAGTAGGAAATTCAAGTTACTTGAAAACTTTGTTTTTTGCTAGACAGAGTCACTCAGCGTCTGCAGGTGTAACTATAAGCAATATCTGAAGCCATGTCCGATATTAGTCACTTTCCTCACTAACTACACATGCAAGACAGAAGTGGGGAATGCTCCTTTAGCTACATGAGCAAAGAGAAGTTAGGGGACTTAGCCCGCAGGAAAAATTACATGAGCTAACTGTGTCATGTGATTTTTTTTTCAGGCAAAACAACACAAAAGTTCTACATTTAGTAGCCCTGACAAGAAGAATCAACTTAAAACTGTGAAGATGTGGACACAGTTCTAAGTTGTGTTAGTCACTTTACCATTAGAGCCCAGAATGATTTATAATTAGACAAATTACAGTCATAGATAAATGAGTGCGAAAGAAATATCTGTAGAACAATAGGGAATTGTGAGTTTGCATTGTATATGTTATTGCATTCAGGTAGTTATATAAAAACAGCTGAGAGTTATCCTTTGGGATTCAGCAGGCATACATAAGAGCAAATATTTGAAGCTATAAGTAATGCATTTATCAGTAGTAGACACTGTTCACGTATGGAATGTGTACCTCAGGGTGAAGTAGTATATAATACTATGAGTATTAGTAGTCAAGAGATACAGACACAGAACAAGAGGCTTTTGAGTTGGAGGGCATATGTTTCCAGCTGGCTAGTAAGTGATAAATTCCATGATAATTTTTATCTCTTTGATAGAATGCTATCAATACTTTCAGGGTTAAATGGAGGATTACAAATTTTGACTTTTTGCATGAGACTTGCCAGGAGCATTAAATAGTTTGAAAGATGTGAGCTATACATGAAAAAAAGGGTATCAGAACTTCAAGAAGTGAGCTTTACCATCACACACATGGCAGGTATTCTTGGATACAAAAGCAATATGAATTCTACAGAGAGAGCCTTTCTCCAGAGCCAACACTCATTCAGTGACAAAATTGCTATATTTGAAAATGGGACTCATGTGACTGGAAAGGCTCAAATTGTAATGAGCCTCTGAGGCATCTTATAAAATTCTCATTAGAAAATAGCATAGCCACAAAGCTGCAGGGATACTAAATCTAAGAACACATAACTTGAATGACATACTAAACATTGAAAACCTGTACCGTTTGCTAAAAAGCATGAATTCAGTTGGTCAGATGCCAAGCTACATGTAAGAGAAAAAGATACAACATAACCATAGTGAAAACATTATTGAGAATTAAGCAAATGAATAAACATGGCACACCCTCCGGTGAACCTTATTGATAAATTTTTCAAGCACGTGGTATTTTAACAAAGCCTTGCTTTATTTGATGTATAATTGTATGAAGCTCTTGGGTGTTTTGCTTTGGAAATTAAACGATGCTCTGTCCTTGTTTTTAATGAGAGGCAAGTAAATAATGGAAAACATCAATTTGGTACGCAGATTGTGTTAATGAATGAGCAGAACCAACTGCTTGCTCTTCTTTGTGGGACAGGTGACACCATTGTAGCAAGCTGTTCTTCCATTCTGATGAGAGATTAGGCTGTCCACCAGTTTCCATGAAATGTAAACACTCATAGAAAACATGTTTGCAAATGGCCCTTCTGAGAAAATTTAGTAACTTTAAAAATATTGGCATTACAATAAACATAGAACCATGTTTTCTAGTAGTTGACTGTCTGTTAGTCTTGCAGCATTGAATAAAATTCACATATTTACCAACCCATTCAACTGCCCTTTCTATTCCAACTACTTATCAATCGATCGATCAATGGATCAATCCAGTGATCCATTGATTCAGTCATCCAATCATTCATCATCTGTCCATCCTTCCTTCCATTCATTGACATGGCCATTTATAGCACGCCTTAGTAAATCTGCATAGTGCAACTCATCATAGTAACAATGTAACAATGTAACCTTTTGAAAAATCATTAAACCTAAGTCATAAATTTCTAAAGCAGAAAATAGGACTAAAAATGTTTACCTACCCATGCGGATTTATTATGGTGAACTAGGAAATTAAATAATTTTAAATGCCTGGCATTTTCTTTGAAATGTATTCAGCTCTCATTTAGCATTAGACATAATAGCTATTTCATTATAGTTATGTACATGTTAATTCTGAAATTCAAAACTGTGCTCAATACTCTGACGATAGGTTTCCTTCATTAACTAATTTCAATATTATAGACACTAGAGGAAGCAATTTTAAAATTAAATATTTTTTATCTTCATAAAAATGGCCAGTTCTTTAAGGTTTCTGTAACTGCCAGCTGTTCCTTTGGCAAGGCTGTTTCTTTGGGGAACTTTTGGGTTTACTTTCTGAACTTTGTTCAGAATTCAAGATACCCTACCTTAGACAGAACAATCATGACCAGGCAGAACATAGGCTGTATCTAAACGTCTTTGGCATGCTTCATTCAGAATGACCATCATTCTGAAGGTATTACCTGCTCCCTCTCCACAAACTGCTCTGAAAATAACTGTGCTTTCCCAAGAGACTTGAATAATCGAAAATTCTCTGGACCAGCCCTCAACATGAACATGTTTACAAAACATGCTCACAGTTTGGATCAGTTTTCATTTTCATCACTTGAAAACTCCTCTGCACTATTTCTTCTCTATGTCACAGACAGACACATGAAGATGGAAGACAGAAAAAGAACAGCAGGAGCCTCTCAGTCATTCAAGATTCTAAAGTTGGAGTTAGATACAGTTAAGAAAATGAGGTAAGATATATACATATAATCTCCCATTCAATGTATTTATATATCCTCAATTATGTCCTTAGAAGTCTAATAAGCATTAGAATAAAACGGCAATAGGAAGCAGAAATAGGAAGCAACACTCCCTGTTTCATAGAATTTTTTTTGTTTTGTTTAAATGACGAAGAGAGACAATGTAGAAATAAGTTGACATTAATTTCAGATGGCTATAAATGCTATGAAAAGAAGAAAGTAATTGTGTGAGTGGACTGACTTCTCTAAGGGCTACCATTAGAGATAGATCTAAGAAGCAGGGTCTGCATCTGCAGCAAGGCAGGAAGTAAAAAGATCTGAGGGTGACATTGCTAGAGCTTTATAGATGAAGGCAGAGGATGCAAGGTAAGTGCAGGCAACGAAGTAGAAACTGTCATTCAGTGCTTCATGTAAGGATGGTTTTTATTTTAAGTTAAATGGGGGATAACTGGAAGTTTTTGGTTTTCTCATTTTTTTTTTCATCTTATTTTCAATTGTTCATGTAACTTTTTTATTTAATTTTTTTTTGGGGGGGGGGTTGAGACAGGGTTTCTCGGTATAGCCCTGGCTGTCCTGGAACTCACTTTGTAGACCAGGCTGGCCTTGAACTCAGAAATCCTCCTGCCTCTTTCTCCTGAGTGCTAGGATTAAAGGCATGCGCCACCACGCCTGGCATAGCATTTACTTTAATGCCTACATATTAGTCAAAATGGGGGCCTCATTGAGTTCCAAATAACTTAAATGATATTTTCTTCACAATGATATAAAAGTAGTAATTAAAAATAAAAAATAAGTAAGAAACTCAAAACCTGGATAGTTTTGAAAAAAAAAAAAAAAAACCTCTCATAACTCGTGAGTGTCAAAACTATAATTTTTGAATAATTTAATAATGGAATTAAAGAAACCTTCATTTAGCTATGGGTTCGAGTTGGTTCATGAATCAACTCTTTTCAAAACAAATAAAACTGCTCCATAAAATTTTGGCACTCACTGGGTAGATATTCATCTTTCTGTTTGGTCTTTTTTTTCTTTTTTTTTCCATTTTTTTATTAGGTATTTAGCTCATTTACATTTCCAATGCTATACCAAAAGTCCCCCATACTCCCCCCACTCCCTCCCCTACCCACCCACTCCCCCTTTTTGGCCGTGGCATTCCCCTGTATTGGGGCATATAAAGTTTGCAAGTTCAATGGGCCTCTCTTTCCAGTGATGGCCGACTAGGACATCTTCTGCTACATACATCTTCTGCAGCTAGAGTCAAGAGCTCCGGGGTACTGGTTAGTTCATATTGTTGTTCCACCTATAGGGTTGCAGTTCCCTTTAGTTCCTTGGGTGCTTTCTCTAGCTCCTCCATTGGGGGCCCTGTGATCCACCCCATAGCTGATTGTGAGCATCCACTTCTGTGTTTGCTAGGCCCTGGCATAGTCTCACAAGAGACAGCTATATCTGGGTCCTTTCAGCAAAATCTTGCTATTGTATGCAATGGTGTCAGCGTTTGGAAGCTGATCATGGGATGGATCTCTGGATATGGCAATCATTAGATGGTCCATCCTTTAGTCACACTTCCAAATTTTGTCTCTTTAACTCCTTCCATGAGTGTTTTGTTCCCTATTCTAAGAAGGGGCAAAGTGTCCACACTTTGGTCTTCGTTCTCTTGAGTTTAATGTGTTTAGCAAATTGTATCTTATATCTTGGGTATCCTAAGTTTCTGGGCTAATATCCACTTATCAGTGAGTACATATTGTGAGAGTTCCTTTGTGATTGGGTTACCTCACTCAGGATGATGCCCTCCAGGTCCATCCATTTCCCTAGGAATTTCATAAATTCATTCTTTTTAATAGCTGAGTAGTACTCCATTGTGTAAATGTACCACATTTTCTGTATCCATTCCTCTGTTGAGGGGCATCTGGGTTCTTTCCAGCTTCTGGCTATTATAAATAAGGCTGCTATGAACATAGTGGAGCATGTGTCCTTCTTACTGGTTGGGACATCTTCTGGATATATGCCCATGAGAGGTATTGCTGGATCCTCCGGTAGTACTATGTCCAATTTTCTGAGGAACTGATTTCCAGACTGATTTCCAGAGTGGTTGTACAAGCTTGCAATCCCACCAACAACGGAGGAGCGTTCCTCTTTCTCTGCATCCTCGCCAGCATCTGCTGTCACCTGAATTTTTGATCTTAGCCATTCTGACTGGTGTGAGGTGGAATCTCAGGGTTGTTTTGATTTGCATTTCCCTGATGATTAAGGATGTTGAACATTTTTTCAGGTGCTTCTCTGCCATTCAGTATTCCTCAGGTGAGAATTCTTTGTTCAGTTCTGAGCCCCATTTTTTAATGGGGTTATTTGATTTTATGGAGTCCATCTTCTTGAGTTCTTATATATATTGGATATTAGTCCCCTATCCGATTTGGGATAGGTAAAGATCCTTTCCCAATCTGTTGGTGGTTTTTTTGTCTTATTGATGGTGTCTTTTGCCTTGCAGAAGCTTTGCAATTTTATGAGGTCCCATTTATCGATTCTCGATCTTACAGCACAAGCCATTGCTGTTCTATTCAGGAATTTTTCCTCTCTACCCATATCTTCGAGGCTTTTCCCTACTTTCTCCTCTATAAGTTTCAGTGTCTCTGTTTTTATGTGGAGTTCCTTAATCCACTTAGATTTGACCTTAGTACAAGGAGATAGTAATGAATCAATTCACAATCTTCTACATGATAACAACCAGTTGTGCCAGCACCATTTGTTGAAAATGCTGTCTTTTTTCCACTGGATGGTTTTAGCTCCCTTGTCAAAGATCAAGTGACCATAGGTGTGTGGGTTCATCTCTGGGTCTTCAATTCAGTTCCATTGGTCTACTTGTCTGTGACTATACCAGTACCATGCAGTTTTTATCACTATTGTTCTGTAGTACAGCTTTAGGTCGGGCATGGTGATTCCACCAGAGGTTCTTTTATCCTTGAGAAGAGTTTTTGCTATCCTAGGTTTTTTGTTATTCCAAATGAATCTGCCGATTGCCCTTTCTAATTCGTTGAAGAATTGAATTGGAATTTTGATGGGGATTGCATTGAATCTGTAGATTGCTTTTGGCAAGATAGCCATTTTTACTATATTGATCCTGCCAATCCATGAGCATGGGAGATCTTTCCATCTTCTGAGATCTTCTTTAATTTCTTTCTTCAGAGACATGAAGTTCTTGTCATACAGATCTTTCACTTCTTTAGTTAGAGTCACGCCTAGGTATTTTATATTATTTGTGGCTATTGAGAAGTGTGTTGATTCCCTAATTTCTTTCTCAGCCTGTTTGTTCTTTGTGTAGAGAAAGGCCATTGACTTGTTTGAGTTAATTTTATATCCAGCTACTTCACTGATGCTGTTTATCAGGCTTAGGAGTTCTCTGGTGGAATTTTTAGGGTCATGTATATATAGTATCATATCATCTGCAAAAAGTAATATTTTGACTTCTTCCTTTCCAATTTGTATCCCCTTGATCTCCTTTTGTTGTCTAATTGCTGTTTGGTCTTAAATATCCAACTAAGCCTTGCTTCTTAGCATTCCTATATTTTGCAAAGCAGGTTTTACCTATGGAATAAGAACGGTGAAAACTGTTGCTTCTAATCATTTGGATCTAATAGTTTCAAACCTATTTGGCTTGTGTTCTCTTAATTCTCTGAATTGTCTATTGAAGGTTTTTCAATAGACAGTATTGCTTTTCAAATTCTCTACTCACCTGTCTTCCCACTTGTTCTGTGAAGCTCATCAGGGTGATTATGATAGCATGGGTAGAAAATTACAAAGCTTCAGCCTAACAGTATCTTGAATAACTGAGTGAAGTTATCTATTTATCGATTTATTAACCTACCATAACAATGTGATGTAAGGGAGAAATAACTCTTTGCTGTGCTTAGATATACAGATATAGGAATGACTTGTGTCAGCATTTGCTGAGGCATACTCTGTAATAGGAAAATTAAGATACTTTGTGGCAGTTTAGTGAGCATCGAATAGTCATAGAAATATTAAGAATGCAGTGGTATTTATGATCTCTCTGTCCCTTCTCCATCATTTTTTCCTGAGCTATAGATTCAGAAACTGTGGTGCAGATAGATGCAGTGTTCTTCGGATTCTTATAGTCCATTGATCCCTGTCATGTGTATGGTTGTGGTTTTCTGTGATGTCTTTTTTCTATAAGGAAGCTTCTTTGCCAAGGAGCAGTAGTTACACTGTATCTGTAAGGGTGAGGACAAGATTTAGAATGTAGTAAGGATCCCCAAATGTGCTGGCCTGGAGCAGAGACCTGGCAGAGACCAGATCACTCGCAACACACACTGCCATTGAAGCTCAATACCCCAGGTGAGACCTTAAACCCCTCCCAGACACCCAGTACAACAGGAAAGCAAATTCCACACCCAGTCAGATATCAGGGCACTGTCCAACTCTCCTGTGCCTGCCTGAGCAGAAACCCGATCCCACACAGCACACACAACAGTGGCGCTCTACCCCCCCACCTCAACTCCCCAGGACCACAGGATCACAGGATCACAGGAAGAACAGACTCCATTCAGAGACAGGGAGGACAGATAACACCCGAGAAACAGATGGCAAAAGGCAAGTGTAAGAACATAATCAGTAGAAACCAATTTGACTTGGCAACATCAGAACTCAGTTCTCCCACCACAGCAAGTCCTGAATACCCAAACATACCCTTAACACAAGATTTAGACCTAAACTCTCATTTCATGAAGATGATAGAGCACTTAAAGAAGAACACAAATAACTCCTTTAAAATTGCAGAAGAACACAAATAAACAAGTAGAAGCCCTTAAAGAAGAAATGCATAAATACCTTAAAAAAATATAGGAGAATGCAATTAAACAGGTTAAGGAATTGAACAAAACCATCCAGGATCCAAAAATAGAAGTAGAATCATTAAAGAAAACTCAAAGGGAGAAAGCCCTGAAGATGAAAAACCTTGGAAGGAGAACAGGAGTCATAAGTGCAAGCATCACCAACAGTATACAAGAGAAAGAAGAAAGAATCTCCTCAGCAGAAGATACAGGATATAGACACAATAGTCAAGGAAAATGCAAAAAGCAAAAAGCTCCTATGTCAAAACATTCAAGAAATCCAGGACACAATGAAAAGACCCAACCTGAGAATAATAGGTATACAAGAGGGTGAAGATTCTCAAGTCAAAGGGCAAGCAAACATCTTCAACAAAATTATAGAAGAAAACTTTCCTAACCTAAAGAAAAAAATGCCCATTAATATACAAGAAGCCTACAGAACACCAAACAAATGGGACCAGAAAAGATATTCTGCTCTTTATATAATAATTAAAACATCAAATGCACAGAACAAAGAAAGAATATTGAAAGGGGTAAGGGAAAAAGGTCAAGTAAAATATAAAGGCAGACCTATTAGAATTACACCAGACTTCTCAACAGAGTCTATAAAAGCCAGAAGATCATGTGCAGATGTTATACAGACCCTATGAGATAAAAAATGTCAGGCAAGAATACTATACCCAACAAAACTTGCAATTTCCATAGACGGACAAACCAAATTTTTCCAAGACAAAACCAAATTCAAGCAATATCTTTCTACTAATCCAACCATACAGAGGATAATAGGAGGAAAAGTCTAACAGAAGTAGGGAAACTACACCCAAGAAAAAGCAAGAAAATGATCTTTTCACAACAAACCCAAAAGAAGAGAAACACACAAACATAATTCCACCTCTAACAACAAAAATAACAGTAACCAATAATCATTGGGCCTAAATATCTCTCAACATCAACGGACTCAATTCCCCAATAAAACGATATAGGCTAACAGAGTGGGTGTGTAAACATTTTGTTGCATACAAGAAACACACCTCGGAGTCAAAGACAGACATTCCCTTAAAGTAAAAGAATGGAAAAAAATTTTTCCAAGCATATACTCCCAAGAAACAAACTGGCATAGCCATCCTAATATCCAACAAACTAGACTTTCAACCAAAAATTATCAAAAAAGATGAGGAAGGTCATTACATACTTATCAAAGGAAAAAAATCCACCAGGATGAACTCTCAATTCTGAACATCTATGCCCCAAATGCAAGCGCACCCACATTTGTAAAAGAAATGCTACTAAAGCTCAAACACACATTGAAACTTACACAAAATAGTAAGAGATTTCAACACCTCACTGTCACCAATGAACAGATCATGGAAACAGAAACTAAATAGAGACACAATGGAACTAAAGGAAGTTATGAAATAAATGGATTTAATAGATATCTACAGAACATTTCAAAAATAAAAGGCTATACCTTCTTCCCAACACCTCATGGTACCTTCTCAAAAATCAACAGTATACTCAGACACAAAACAAGCCACAACAGATATAAGAAGATTGAATTAATCCCATGTATTCTATTGGGCCACCATGGACTAAGGTTGGTCTTCAATAGCAACAAAAGCAAAAGAAAGCCCACATACACAAGGATGCTGAACAACTATCTACTCAATGATAACTTGGTCAGGGAAGAATTAAGAAAGAAATTAAAGACTTTTTAAAATGCAATGAAAATGAAGGCACAATATACGCAAACTTATGGGACACAATGAAAGCAGTGCTAAGAAGAAAACTCATAGCTCTAAAGTGCCTCCAAAAAGAAACTGGGAAGAGCATAAACTAGCAGCTTAACAGCTCGTCTGAAAGCTCTAGAACAAAAAGAAGTGAATATACCCAAGAGGAGTAGATGGCAGGAAATAATCAAACTCTGGGCTGCAATCAACCAAGTAGAAACAAAAAGAACTATACAAATAACCAATAAAACTAGGAGCTGGTTGTTTGAGAAAACCAACAAGATAGACAAACCCTTAGCCAGACTAACAAGAGTTTCACAGAGGCAGTATCCAAATTAACAAAATCAGGAATGAAAATGGAGACATAACAACAGAAACTGAGGAAATTTAAAAAACAAAACAAAACACATCCTATCACATAAGTCTGTACTTAACAAAACTAGAAAACCTGGGTGAAATGGATGATTTTTCTATACAGATACCAGGTACCGAAGTTATATCAGGATCAGATAAAACATCTAAACAGCCCCATAATGCCAAAGGAAATAGAAGCAGTCATTAAAAGTCTTCCAACCAAATAGAGCCCAGGGCCAAATGGTTTTAGTGCAGAATTCTATCAGACTTTCAAAGAAGATCTAATACCAATACTCTTCAAGCTATTCAACAAAAGAAAGACAGAAGGAACGCTACTCAATTATTTCTATGAAGCCACAGTTACACTGATAACCTAAATCACAAAAAGACCCAACAAAGAAAGAGAAATACAGAACAGTTCATTTTATGAATATCGATGCAAAAAAAACTCAATAAAATTCTCATGAACCAAATCCAAGAACACATCTGTCTTAGTCAGGGTTTCTATTCCTGCACAAACATCATGACCAAGAAGCAAGTTGGGGAGGAAAGGGTTTATTCGGCTTACACTTCCATGCTGCTGTTCATCACCAAAGAAGTCAGGACTGGAACTCAAGCAGGTCAGGAAGCAGGAGCTTATGCAGAGGCCATGGAGGGATGTTCTTTATTGGCTTGCCTCCCCTGGCTTGCTCAGCCTACTCTCTTATAGAACCCAAGACTACCAGCCCAGGGATGGTCCCACCCACAAGGGGCCTTTCCCCCTTGATCACTAATTGAGAAAATGCCTTACAGTTGGATCTCATGGAGGCATTTCCTCAACTGAAGCTCCTTTCTCTGTGATAACTCCAGCTGTGTCAAGTTGACACAAAAATAGCCAGTACAACATCTAAATGATCATGTACCATGATCAAGTAGGCTTTGTCCCAGAAATGCAGGGGTGGTTCAATATACAGAAATCCATCAAGGTATTCCACTATATAAACAAACTCAAAGGGAAAAAAACACATATCATAACCTCATTAGGTGTGGACAAAGCCTTTTACAAAATACAGCACCCATTCATGTTAAAAGTATTGGAGAGATCAAGAATTAAATGTGCATACCTTAATATAATAAAAGCAATATAGGGCAAACCAATAGCCAATAGCAAACTAAATGGGGAGAAACTTAAAGAAATCCCATTAAAATCAAGGAGTAGACAAAGGTGTTACTCTCTCCCTACCTATTCAATATAGTACTCAAAGTTCTAGCTAGAGCAATTAAACAACATAAAGAGATGAAAGGGATACAAATTGGGAAGGAGGAAATGAAGTTATCACTATTTGCAGATGATATGATAGTATACATAAGTTACCCCAAAAATTCTAGCAGAGAGCTCCTACTGCTGATCAACAACTTCATCAAAGTGGCTGGATATAAAACTAACTCAAACAAATCATTAGCTTTCCTTTACTCAAAGGATAAAAGGGATGAGAAAGAAATTAGGGAAAAGACACCTTTCACAATAGCTGTTTCTTGTGAGACTAAGCCGGGGCCTAGCAAACACAGAAGCGGATGCTCACAGTCAGTTATTGGATGGATCACAGGGCCCCCAATGGAGGAGCTAGAGAAAGTATCCAAGGAGCTAAAGATATCTGCAACCGTGTAGGTGCAACAACATTATGAACTAACCAGTACCCCGGAGCTCTTGACTCTAGCTGCATTTGTATCAAAAGATGGCCTAGTTGGCCGTCAGTGGAAAGAGAGGCCCATTGGACTTGCAAACTTTATATGCCCCAGTACAGGGGAACGTCAGGGCCAAAAAGTGGGAGTGGGTGGGTAGGGAAGTGGGGGGTAGTGTATGGGGGACTTTTGGGATAGCATTGGAAATGTAATTGAGGAAAATACGTAATTAAAAAAACAAGCACAATAATAAAAAAAGAAGTAAAGGCAGTCTCTAGTGACAAATAAAGCCATTCTTAGGCTCTTCAAAAAAAAAAAAAGAGTCACAAATAATATAAAATACCTTTGTGTGACTCTAAGCAAGTGAAAGATCTGTATGACAAAAATTTCAAGTCTCTGAAGAAAGAAATCAAAGATCTCAGAATGGAAAGATCTCCCATGCTCATGGATTGGCAGGATTAATATAGTAGAAGTGAACATCTTCCACAAGCAATCTACAGATTTAATTCAATGTCCATCAAAATTCCAACTCAATTCTTCAGAGTTAGAAAGAGTAATTCTCAAATTCATTTGTAATAACAAAAAAGCCTAGGATAGTAAAAACTATTTTCAACATTAAAAAAAAAACTGGGGGAATCACCATCCCTGACCTCAAGCTATACTATAGAGAAATAGTGATAAAAACTGCATGGTGTGGGTACAGAAACAGGCAAGTAGATCAATGGAATAGAATTGAAGACCCAGAAATGAACCCACACAGCTATGGTCACTTTTTCTTTGACAAAGAAGCTAAAACCATTCAGTGAAAAAAAAAAAAAAAAAGACAGCATTTTCAACAAATGGTGCTGGTTCAACTGGTGGTCAGCATGTAGAAGAACGCAAATTGATCCATACCTATCTCCTTGCACAAAGCTGAATTACAAGTAGATCAAGGACCTCCACCTAAAACCAGATACACTGAATCTAGTAGAAGAGAAAGTGGGGGAAAGCCTCAAATAATTGGGCACAGGGGAAAACTTCCTGAATAAAACACCAATCCATATGATTTAAGAGCAGTAATTGACAAGTGGGACCTCATGAAATTGCAAAGCTTCTGTAAAGCAAGGGGTACTATTGACAAAGCAGCAACCCACAGATTAGGAAAAGATATTTAGCAATCCTACATTCTATAGAGGGATAGCATCCAAATTATACAAAGAGCTCAAGAAGACAGAAACCAGAGAACCAAATAACCTTATTAAAAATGGAGTAGAGAGCTAAATAGAGAATTCTCAGCTGAGGATTCTTGAATGGCTTAGAAACACTTAAAGAAATGTTCAACATCCTGAGTCATCAGGGAAATGCAACTCAATACAACCCTGAGATTCTACCTCACACCAGTCAGAATGGCTAAGATAAAAAACATGGGTGACAACAGATGTTGGCAAGGATGTGGAGAAAGAATAAGACTCCTACATTGTTGGTGGGATTGCAAGCTGGTACATCCACTCTGGAAATCAGTCTGGTGGTTCCTCAGAAAATTGGACATAGTACCTGAGGACACTGCTATACTACTCCTGGGCATATACCCCAAAACGCCCCAACATATAACAAGGACATATGCTCCACTATGTTCATAGCAGTGCTATTTATAATAGCCAGAAGCTAGAAACAACCCAGATATTCTTCAACAGAAGAATGAATATAGAAAATGTGGTACATATACACAGTGGAGTACTACACAGAGATTAAAGACAGTGGTATCATGAAATACACAGGCAAATGGATCGAACTAGAAAATATTATCTTGAGTGAGGTAACCCAGACACAAAAGAACACATATGGTATGCACTCAGTAATAAGTGGATACTAACCCAAAAGCTCATAATGCATATGATATAACATACAGACCTTATGGAGTACAGAAAGAAGGAAGATCAGATGATGGATGCTTCAGTCCTGCATTGAAGGGGGAACAGGATGATTGTGGGAGATGGAAGAAGAGGAAGACAAGGGAGGGAGAAAGAAGGAGGAGGAAATAAGGGTGGCTGTATCAGAATCTGGAGGAGACTTGAGAGAGGTATAGAGGGTCAGGAAATTAAATAAATCTAGGTAGTAGGGGTGGATGAGGAACTGAGGTTAGAAACTTGAGTGTCCCAGACACCAGAGAAACGTGAGGCTCCCAGGACCCAAGGGGAATGACTTTAGCCATAATGTACAGAGTGGGGGAGATAGAACCCATGAAGACCACCTCCAGTAGATAGGAACAGTCCCTGGTAGAGGAATGGAGCCATTCACCCACCTCAATTTTTTTTTAACCCAGAAATGTTCCTGTCTAAAGGAAAATCAGGAACAAAAGAAGTGGAACAGAGACTGAAGGAAGGGACAACTGGGGAATAGCCCCATCTGAGGATACATCATATCTGCAGTCACCAAACCCAACACTGTTGCTCTGGTCATGAGGCGCTTGCAGAGAAGAACCAAGTGTGGCAGTTCTGGGGAGGTTCAGACAGCAACTGACCAATGCAGAGACAGATGCTTGGACAGATATTTGCATCAGGCTGAACTCAGGGAACCTGATGGGGGAGCTGGCAGAAGAACAGGAGGAGCAGAGGGGGATTACAACTCCACTGGAAGAATATAGGCTAGCCTGACCACCTAGTTCTCCCAGAGACTAGATCACCAACCAAGGAGTGTACCTAAAGAGATCTGTGTCTCCAGATACATATGTGACAGTGGATGGCCTTGCCTCATAGCATCGACTTGGTCCTGGGGAGGTTTGATGTCCCAGAGTAGGGGGATGCTAGAGCAGTGGTGGGGTGGATGAATGTGGGTGGGTGGGGGAGCACTCTCAAACAGACAAAAGGAAGGGGGAGGGAAGGTATGGGATAGGGGGTTGGTGGAGGGAGTAGCTGGGAAGTGAGATGTCATTTGTGATGTAAATGAATGGAATGATTAGTAACAATTGAGAGGGAGAGGGGGAGGGGGAGAGAATGTAGTTAGGAACTAGCCTAGCCTAGCCTAGCAAGGTGGCAAAGACAGAGTCTTTTCAAACTGCCATGGCTTTACCAGGCCCAGGCGACTGGTGCTGTGCTTAGTACCAAGTACCCTCTTAGGTAGACTTTAAGTTCAAATACACAATTCTTTCATATACTTAGATTTTCCAAGCAGCAGCGTTTGAGGTTCACATGGGCTTTGAATTATTCTACATATGGACTCCGAACCACCCTCTATATTGACCGCACCAAGCTACATATGTAGTCTGTACTACCCTATATATTAACTCTATACACCATACTTTGCACCACCCTACATATTGATTCTGTATGTACTGATTGTGTTCCACGCTACACATCACATATGTATATTTCTAGGATATCAGTCTTCCAGAGAATGGGAAGTTGGGATTGAACATGATGAAAGGGACAATATGTCCCTGGCAGTACTTGGGCTGAGTGCATGCAGTAACAGGAAAAGAGGTCTGGACAGTGCTTGCTACTTAGGATCTTCTTAGCATCTTTGTCTTCTTATCCTTGGCACTGAAAAGTAGAATTAAGTTTCCTTCCATTTGACCTGATGCCATTCCTGACCAGGAGAATGTGATATAGAGTACTATATTTGAAACTCTGAAGCTGGACAATTGGAGATGTAGATTCTCTCTTGTGCTTGTTGGAAGGAAGAAAAAAAGGAAGGAAGGAAGGAAGGAAGGCAGGAAAGAAGGAAGGAAGGAAAGAGAAAAAGAGGGGATGAAGAGGATAGCCAGAAGGGAAGAAAGTTGACTTTTAAGTATTTCTTCACTAATAAAACATGGGTATTTTTATTTATTAATTTCTATTATAGTTGCTACTTGTTATATATCAGACACTTCTAACTTTAAAACTACCATCTTAGAGAAGCCAAAGCCTCCTAGCTGAATCTGTGGAAACAGAAGCATCCTACCAAATACAGACCTCTAGACATGTTACAGAATACACGTTGTCTTATATCCTCCATTTTGCCCAGCCATTCCATAATCCTAGTTGAAGCCATTAGCAGCATGAGCTGCATCCTGAGCCACTTATCAATTTCTTACTTATAAAAATGACTTTTGTAAAGGTAATTATAGTTATTCATCATTGAATAAATAATAAAAATAATAACTACTGAAAAATTTGAAATTCAAACTAATGTTTTCTAAATAATTCATGTCAATAACAAAAATACAATACAAAGAATTTAAAACTAATTAATAGCAAAAATGCTTTATTTTAAAAATATTAGAGCACGAAATGAAAGCAATTCTGAGAAGAAAACCTGTGGGCTGAAATACGTTTTGAATTAGAAAAGGAAGGTAAGTTGAAATCCACAAGCCTAAGCACCAAATTTAGGAAGTAAAGTCAAAATCTAAGTGAAAGAAAGCAAAAGAAAACAAGTGCCAATGACAATAGAAATCAATAAGTAAAAATATATGCTTTCATGTATTAGTGAAGAAACATAGTTAAAGGTAGACTTTCTCTTTCTCCCCTCTTTCCTTTCTTCTCTCTCTCCTTCCTTCTTTTTATTTTTTCTTTGGTTGTCTTTTCATGTAAGTGGGACTTTATAAGATTTATAATGGAAAACGTAAAGGGTTCAGGGGATGCAGTTCAGTGTCATATTCTTTAACTGGAAAGAAAAACAAAACCCTGGATCCAATCTCCTATTCTTTCAGAAATAAAAACAGCAACAAGAAAATGCAGAGAATAAGAACAACTCTGGAAACAGCATTAAAGACACAGTGATCGATCTTTGAGCTAAAGGAAATATAAGGTAGATTTTAGAATAATTTTCTTCCAAACTTAGAAAATCAGCTAATTACTAGGAAACAAGAACAAATCGATCTTAGTAACTTATCAAAGCTGTGTCAAGAAGTAATCTAAAATAAAAATACCTCTCAGGTAGGTGGATGAATTGAAATACTTAAGAAACCAATTTAGCATGTCTAGAAGGGATAGATTGACCAAACCTCCCAATTTTCTTAGAATAGTTCCAATTCATGTGCAATTTGCTTACATAAATTGCTTATCACTAAAATAAGAAAAATTGTGCTAGCAATAATGCTTACTAACCTTTATTAAGTTCTCTCTCTGGGGAAAGAGTATTCTTAGGACGTCTATACCTGTCAACAAGACTTAAATTTTCATCACAACCCTGAGAGGGAATCATTGCTCTTTTTTAAAAAAAATTAAAGGCCAGCCATTCACAGAGATGTCCCCTGAACTGTAGGGCTAAAACCATATAGAATTGGCAATACCAGGTGACACGACATGTACACTTCACTGGTTCTCACAGGCTTCAATTAATTTTATAATTTTCTCCTATATATGTAATATATATATATATATATATATATGATTTATATGCAAAAGAATGCACATGTACAGCAATATTCAGACCAGCTTCTACTAAAATTCTTGCAAAGTTTGAATTTGTTTAGACTAAATTAAGAATGCTTTAATGTCTGTATGAAAGAACTTGGGGGCACATTAACAACTTACAGTGCAATGCTATTTACACTGAGCTTTCAATTTTAAAAGTATGTTGCCATAAGCCTCCATAAATGCCTAGTAAAGTAGGTTTATACCATCATTTGCATTTTTATGGATAAAAGAGTTGGTCATGTGACTGCCTCAACTTCACATAGGAAGGAATCATCACCATGGATACAGACATTTTATCTCTGTCTCTCAGTCAGTTATTCACACCATCAATGCCATACTTTTCAGACCCCCTTTTCTCTCTAGTGAATGCAAAGTATGGCCCATTGAAAAGACCTTATTAACTGACAAACTTGTTCCTCCTCAGGATGCTTGTTTCAAGTAAATGGAGGTCAAGAAAGAGAAAAAGTGTTTGAGAGGATATAGTGGTTAGAAAGGGATAGACATCTTATAGGAAAAAAAACTGATTTATTAAAAAGGTGATTCTATATGAATTTATTCTTCCCAAAGTGCTGGACTTGCCATTGAAGTAAACATAGGGAACCCCTGTAGGTTAAACCACAAAATTGTTAAGGAGAAAGTCCATCTTGGGTGACCTTGAGTCTCCTTTTAATTTCTTCTCTTGTTCTTGATTGTACATTCCTTTGCATTTGAGTGCATGCTCCTCTTGCACTTAGTCACTGTAACTCCCTTATTCTCTCCCTCCCCCTCCCCCTCCTTCCCTTCTCCTCCCCCTCCTCCCCCCTCCTCCCTTCTTCTTTCTTCTTCTTCTTCTTCTTCTTCTTCTTCTTCTTCTTCTTCTTCTTCTTCTTCTTCTTCTCCTTCTTCTTCCCTCAAGATAGTGTTAGGGAAGATGTCAAGTGTAACCGTAGAGGATTATAGCTTATTAGCTCACTGTGGATGACTGTAAGTGATAACTGTGACTTGTCTATACCACTACAAGTTTGCTGACAATTTCAGTATGTTATTTTTAGTGTTAAAGCACGTTTAAAGAATATCTCTTACTTGCTTCTGATGTACTAACCCATTCTAAACTCCACCAGTTTATTCCTTAAGGTAAAGTCTATGAGGTTGTGGAAGCACATGAAGACTGCCATGTTTACATCTACTCAAGTACTTATTCAATCTGCATGAATTTTGTATGCTTAGCTTACATGATAATTTCAGAAGACTGGAAAGTATGTTAAAGTTTTCACTTCTTTGTCTTCATTTCAACAAGGACGTTCTCACACTGACATTCCTCTAAACTTATTTATACTAGCGAGGCCTAATACATTTCTTCCAAACAGCACCATGGGATTCTGTTCTTAATATGATGCAGTTTATCAAAACAACGCTGTGTAGATAGACAACATTGTTCATCCCTGTTCAATCACCCACCAGAACCTTCAAAAGCTGGCAGTTAAAACCCACTGTACTCTGGATCCAAATTAGCTTTCAGCTTCATGCCATAGGAAATCTCATCTTTGTAACTATTGATTTCAATCATGCCCTTACCCTAATTCTATACATATTAGTTAGCATTGCTCAATTTTATCACCTTCCTAGTCACATGAGTGATATTAACTTCTAAATTGTTGTAATGATTAGCTAAGCAGTTTAAGCATGTATGGGTCTAGACAACTTTAGAACCCTTGTAAATGATTTCTCAATACATAATTTCTCATAATTGCTGCTCTCATTATTTGTATGCATGCATTTGCTCACAAACTTCATAGAATGTGCAATTTGACTTCTCCTTCTACATACTGAGATTTTCCCCAACTTTTAAAGTTGAAGATGTGGGTTAGTCAGACCACTAGACACATGTTATAATTTAGACATGTGAGCCTTCAAAAGTATTTTGGAGACGTAGTCATCAGTGAGAACTATTTTGATTTTTATGGTGACTTATCCAAGGCCAGTTACATCTTTTTTTTTTTCTATTTTAGCAAAGCCAAACAAAATGAAAGAAAAACAATGTTAGGAAGAGGAATTGCATACAGTTTTGCCTATGTAGTTATAATAAATTTACATATTATTTATGTATTTGTGTGTGTCTCTGTTTAAAAAAAAAAAAGAACAGTCACTTTATCCTGAATATGGTTAGATATTATAGAACTACTACAATTAATAATTGTCTACTCTCAAGGAAATTGTTAGGCCAAACCAAGGACAGGAACATGCAAACCTATTATTATAGAAAGCAGAGAGCAATAATGACATTCACAGTGAGTTTCTTTGTGCTAATAACTGTCAATATTTATTAAATTGCTACTCTGTAAAGATACCATGTTTAGAACTTTATATAAATTAACCCTAACACGGTACCACACTCATGTCAACTGGTAGGTAGTATCAATAGACCTAGTCGGTAAAGAAAACATGGTAACAGAACAGATGAGGAAAATGTCTATTCACTTATAATCTGTATGTGATTTCCCCAGAGAACAAGAGAGAAAGAGAAAGAGTGAGAGGGACATAAGGAGTTTCTCAGTGGAAAAAGTAACAAATAATCTCTTGGCAGGTGATAAATGTTACTGAAAGAACTGTGTGTGTTGGAATTTAAATCATCTCCGAAGTTCATATGTCACAACCATGATTACAACTCTCTGAGAGTACTGGGAATTGGTAGGACCTCTAAGGAGGATAGCAGTAGAAGGAAATTAGTTCTCTGGGGCATAATCTTGAAAAATATATTGAAATCTTTGCCCTCAGTCTTCTTCTCTTTACTTCCACAGGAATTATGAAGTGAGCAGGATTCTTTTACCAGGTCCTTGCCATGGTAGATCCTTCCTCTATAGCCCAAAAGGACACGTGCTGTTCAGCCATGGCTGGAGTTTCTGAAATGATTCACCAAGGTAAGCTATTTCTTCTCACAAGTTAGTTTTCTCACAGCCATGAGACTATTTGGCCACAGCAATGTTAGGTGGCTAACATGAGTATGTGCCCCTCTATAATGCATAATAATGACAATATGTTCTTACCTCCAATCTATAACATCACAAATCATGAAAAAAAAATCAGATAAACTTCAAAAGGGATGATCATCCTGCAGTATAACTGATCAGCATGCATCAAAACTATCAAGGTCGTTCCAAGTTAAGACAGATATAAGGAAGCTGCTAAACCAAGAGCAGCTTAAGTGAACTGGAGCAAACATGAGCTGGGATCTTGCTGAGATCCTAAAGAACAGCACATTTGCTAAAAATCTAGTGACATCTGAGTGAACTTTGGACCTCAGTTAATCATCACTACTACTATTATTAATCCAGCAATATCCGTTCATTAATTAGAAGTGTGGGCTGAATTATGTCCCACAGGAAGATCTGATGAAATTCTAATTTGAGAGATAATAAATGTGGTTTTCCTTTCTTTTAAAAAAGGACTCTTGTAGATGTAATTAAGATGAAGTTATGTTGAATTAGGGTGTGCCTGAATACAAGGACAGACATACTTGTGAAAAAGCTATAAGATGAAGAGTCACCCAGAGAAGGGAAATGACCAGGTATATATACAAAAGCAGAAACTGGAGTGAAGCATAGGCTAAGAGAAGCTAAGGACCACTGACCTACCAGGAGTTAGAAATGGCCAAAAGAAGATATCCCAGAGTCATCAAAAGGCTCTTGACTGTGAGAGTATCTTATTTATAAAGCCCTCAGAACCATGGGAGGATGGATTTCACCCAACTGTATTATAGTAATTTATGGTCACCCCAGAAAACTCATATATTACTGTAGTCATGTCAGATGTTAATAAAGGAGGAAGTTGCACCTGTGTTGGGTTAAAAGTGGTAGATGCATGCTTTTTGTCCTATATACTATTTCTTCTGTCAATCAGACCTGCCTAAAATATGAAGTTTAGGAAGTAAGACCAAATCAAGCAAACAAAGGAAACAGACCATAAAATACCACATCATCCACAAAGATGATGATAAAAAAATTACAAGTGATTATGAGTGTTAGTGAGAATGTAGAGACACTGAGGGTTAATACACTGCTGCTAGAAATGTGAAATGATACATTTGATGTTAAGAACAACCTCGATGCTGAACCTAAATATATCATACGACCTAGCCTTTTCATTCCTTGCTGTATGCATGAGAAAAAAAAAAGAAAATATATCTGCACAAAAAATTCACAAATGAGCATGAAAGAATTCTTTATAATAGCCCCCATAGAAACAACCCAAATGTCCATCAGCCTATAAATGGCCAAAATCATACAATATGCTCATAAAATAGTGCAGTTTTCATCATTATTATCTCTAAGTGTCTTTAATGCTCTAACATAGGTGGGTTGTGAAAGCACAGTTGCAAGGGCCAAGCATTACTTTATGACTGCGTTCATGCGAAATATCCAGAAGAGGCAAACTCACGGAGAAAGAAAATGGAATAATCATTGTCTATCATGGGAGAGGAGAAATAGGAGTGGAGAGTAGCTGTCAATGGCTACAGGTCTTTGGAGAGGTGCCAAGAAATTTTAAATTGGTTATGGGTTATACAATTGTGCACTTCAAACATATAAGCTATTGGGTGTATGGCTATACCTTCTATTCTTCTATACCTTATATCTCAATAAGAGTTTGGTTTGGTTTTGTATCTTTTGTTTGTAGGCATGCCTCAGACAGGACATAGACCTTGACCTAGTTCACATGGCTCTCATGTGACGGGGCCAGAACTGGAACTAAAGCAGCCTGATCCACTGCCTTACCGTCTCTGCTACTTGATATATTGCTTTCGTTCTAAGACTTATATATAAAAGGACCAAGGAAGAGCAAGCTGAAGAGAAGAGTGAAACAGTCACCGCAGTGACTTCCTACACTCTCTTTCCTCAGAGTTGTTCCTCGTAACAGACAAGGGCAGGTTGCAATGGGGAAAATGCCATTAAATCCCTGATTACACTCACAACCTCCTGGAGGGAAGGAGGCAATTTTTTTTCTCCTTTTGCAATTCTGAGAAGGGTTATATTTAGGGGAGCAAAGAAAAAAAACATTCAAAGCAATATGATAAACACATTCCTTGATCCCACTTGAGTTATTTAGATGCATGACAAAGCATCATTTAAAAGTAACTTAAAATTAACGCTAACGAGGCAGCATTGCCTTCCATTTCACAGCCTGTCAAACTTCTGCTTCTCTTTCATTAGAGGTGCTGCATGTCTGTCAAGAAAAATCAAGATCCCACCCCTGCCACCCCGAGTGGTTAAAATGTTTATACATATAGGAAGGAATTGTCACGACGTGGGTTCTGTTCAACGGTGATTCTTTTTCAAATAATAGTAACGGCACTACATGGTCTAAGTGAACCTCACTGAAACTCTAGTCTCCCTCAGGCCTGTATAGCAGAAGACGGCATCAACAGGAACCTGCTTCTGAACCATGAACTAAACTAACTGCCCAGCCACTGAGCCTGAGGCAAACCTCCAAGGCAGGAGAATGCAGAGGAAACAGAATCTTCTGCAGCATGAGTAGCAGCACGGAGCTGTAGAGCCAGTCTGTGTATCTGGATGAGCATGCCTCTCATCAAGTAACGTTGTATAGGTCACTTTAAGGTGCTGGACAATTGTCTAACAGGCCATGGATGGTGTCCTATGGCTTTTTAATGGAGATAAAAACTACTTATTGTTGAAGAATTATTACTGAGTGATTAGCAATGTTGACTTGAGAAGAAGGGGGGAGATATGTTACTTGGATATGACTCACAGAAGTAGACTCTCACTTTTGTTTCCTGAGTAACTGTATAGACTGCTATATGCAGATTTGGGTTCCAGTTACATCCTGCTTTTCAAAAACTATGTGTGTTCAAACAACAGAGTTTTCTAATCTATAATCACAATTTTAGTTCTCTTACTTTACATGTAAAACTAAAATAGTACTTTCTAGGACTTGAATGAAAGAAAAATAAGTTAAGGACGCAAAATATATTTATTCTACCTTATTGCATATAAAAAGATAATTATAAAACAATGAGCATCAAAGCTGTTTTTTAAAAAGACTTTTAAATATGCGTATGTGTATGAGTATATCCACTTGGATGTAGATGTCCTTGGAAGCCAAAATATCTCAGGTGCCTTGGATCTAAGTTCCAAGTAGCAGTGAGTCATTCACTGTGTTGAGAACAAACCTAGGGCCTTTGTGAGAACAATAAGTCCTGTTAACAGTGGAACCAGTTCTCCAGTCTCCTAAGAATGTTTCTCAACGCATTAGGAGCTCAGTGATGGAGAACACAATGACTCATGGGCCCACAAATAATAAGATTAATTTCATCTTGATAGTCACTGCAATGACACTGACTTGAATTTGGCAGGTATTTATAATGTCACAGATGTGTAAGATTTTGGGTTATCCCAGAAGGAACTGTAAATTTCTGAAATTTCCAAAATTCATAGATTAGTAAAATATTACAGAGAATAAGAACCAATTAGTTAATTAACCATGTATAAGTGTCTTACTTTTTCTTCAAGTTGACACTTAGTGAGGTCCTATCAGTAAAAGATGTTGGCCCCAATGAGAAGCACAAATTGCTGTTCTTTTAGATAACAGAGCTGTCAGCAGTCAAGGATCATGCACACGGACAAGAGAAGGTGGGACACTGCTCAATGATGATCACCTGAATGAAGATCCTAATATGAGAAAATGTAAGACCTGTTCAGCAATAAGGCAGAGAGCTGCCTGGCATGCAGTGCTTCATCGGTCATGGCCTCAAATACAACACTCAGATTTTACTTTATATATAATCCACAACTGTCTGTCATTATACTAAAAAATAGGGTTTTAATGAATAAGCTAGTTTCATTTATTATATATGTCAAACTCTTTCAGGATTAGAAGAGTCGGGAGGCAGAGCCAGAAGGTGTACAACACATACAGTATACAGAGAGCAAGGCAGCAGGGACCCTGTATGATTGCAACAGGAGCAAAAGAGATCACATGAAGCTGAATATAAAAGAAATGATGATTCAGTGCTGGGAGAAGAGGAGATGGCAGGGTGGTGGGATCTTTACCTTTGTCTTACAAGTGATAAGCACTGCTTTGTAAACTAGAAAGGGTTATGCAAATATATGGCACTATCCATGCACTTTCATTTCGCTGTGAAGAACAAAACATACAGAAACACGAAACAGAATAAAACAAAATGAGGCAGACACGATCCATTGGTTTGGGGACTACGAGGAAAGCTCCCAGTGAGAAATTGACTTATATAAAGCTTCAGCATGAAATGGCAAGTTGCACTTGGACCAGCTGCCCTCTAGAACATAGATCATTTTCCATAGACACCTGTTTCAAGCATGACTGCAAAACAGCTTCAGAGCCGAAATCATTGAACACCAGTAATGTTTCTGTTGCCATTGAAAGTTTCCTCTGCACACACCTTAAGCCTTTGGATGGACACATTGCGATAGTCAAAAATATCTCTTTTCTCATGGTAAATGGCATTTATAAAGTTTCTTAACATGCTGGCTCCCTTGTGTAGATGTACCACATTTTCTTCATCTATTCCTCAGTTGAGGGATATCTAGGTTGTTTCCAGTTTCTGGCTATTATGAATAAAGCTGCTATGAGCATGGTTGAGCATGTTTCTTTGTGGTTCATATACACAATGGAATATTATTCAGCTATTAAAAACCAAGATATAATGAATTTTGCAGGCAAATGGATGGAACTTGAGAATATCATCCTGAGTGGGGTAACCAAAAGGACAGGCACAGTATATACTCACTTGTAAGTGGATATTAGCAATTAAATACAGGTATCATGTTATACTCCACAGACCTACAGAAGCTAAACCAGAAGGAAGGCCCAAGCCAGGAAGCTTGAATTTCACTACAAAGGGAGAATAAAATAGTCATAAGAGGCAGACAGAAGGAGGGAACTAAGAGGGAGGGGATAATGAGAGGCATGGAGGATTCAGGATAGTTGTGGGAAGGTTCAGGAGAGATGGTGAGATGGCCGTGAAAATGAATGGAAATCTGCAAATGGGATGATGAGGTAGGGATTATCTTCAGAACACGACAGAGACCCGAGACACAACGGGGGTGAGCTTAGTTGTGATTCATTACATTGGGTAGATGGAACCCGAAGAGGATGCTTCATGTAGCCAGTAAAGCAATAGAGACACCAACCCACCCACAATACTTTTAACCCAAAATTTATACTGTCTCCAAGAAACACAGAGGATGGAGCAGAGACTGAGGGAATGGCTAACCAATAACTGGCCCAGATTGAGACTCATCCATATGGGCAAACAGCAATCCCTAACAAACACTACTACTGATACTCTGCTATGCTTACAGACAGGAGCATGTTGTCCTTAGAGAGGCTCCACCCAGCAGCTGACTCAGACAGATACACACACCCACAGCCAATCAGGGGATGGAGGTTGGGGACTCTTATGGAAGAAGAGGAGAAAGGATTGTAGGCTCCAAAAGGAATAGGAGCTCCTCAGGAAGACCAATATAGTCCACTAACCTGAACCCTTGGGCTGTCAGAGTCTGAACCACCAACCAAAGAACATGCACAGGCTGGACCTAGGCCTCCCTATTCATATGTAGCAGATGTGCAGTGTGACTTTCATGTGAGTCCCAAACAACTGGAGTGGCAGCGATCCCCAAAAACTGTTGCCTTTATGTGGGATATGTTCTTCTAGCTGGGCAGCCTTGTCTGGTCTCAGTGGGAGAGGAAGCACTCAGGTTCACAGAGACTTGAAGTGCCATGGTGGGTAGGCTACCCAGGGGACTCCCACTTGCTCAGAAGATAAAAAGAGGGGGCATGGGGCAAAAGATGTGGGAGGGGCTAACTGGGAGGGGGCAGCAAGCAGGTTGTAAAGTGAATAAGTAAAAGAAAAAAATTAAATTAAAAAAAATGATGCTGACCCTTTCTCTTATAAGCACCCAGGGATTTGGGAATACAGGACATGTTTGCTGTTGCTTCCTTCATATTGAAAACTAGAACTTACTATGGAGTGCTTGTTGCTTTAGAGCAGTGCCTCTCAATCTTCCAAATACCGCAACCCTGTAATACAGCTCCTCGTGTTTTAGTGACTCTCAATCATAAATTTTTTTTGGCAATTCATAACTTTAATTTTGCTACTGTGATCTTATTTAATGTAAATATTTGTGTTTTCTGATGGTCTTAGGTGACCCCACTTGAAAGGGTTCTTTGACCAGCAAAAAGTGGTTATAAACCCAGGTTGACAACCATTGCTTTAGAGTCTCCAGAAAAATTCCTAGTTTCTTGGAATTCTTGACCATTTGAAAATAAGAACCTTCTTTAAGGTGGATACCTCTTATTTTACTTCATGGCCTATTTCATGGGCTAATGTATCAGTGGGAATACAATAGATAAATTCTCAAAGTTTGCATGTATATGTCAGTCTCTTTCCTGATTACAAAGCTGGAAATATGTGCTTCTAGATAAGCATGAACTATCAGGAATGCAGTGCCTACAATCTCTATTTGTCAGTAGTAAAACTAAGACCACCTCTTCATTACTGAGCTTCTCTGACTCACTTCATGAGCACAAAAGTACCAAGTGGCCATCTTACCAGTGGTCCTTAGGCATTGGTTTTATTTGGTGTTTTATTTTTACAGGATCTGCACTAGAAAGCACTCGATCTTGGTGTACCATAAGCAGAAGGACTCTTGCATATGGGGGAAGTTTGGCTCATTTCCTCTCCTTCCTATCATTCTTTTCAGCCTGGATGGTTTGCAGGGGAGAGAGGCTGTGATGGAAAGGATAGGAACTGGGGAAAAAATGTTGGAAACCTGACCAACTAGTTTCTGACTGTGTAACATTGTATCCCTCTGAATCTCTTCTATAGAATGAACCAAGTATATTATGATTGCAATAGTATAGAAATAAAGATAAAAAAATAAAGGTGTTGGCATTGAGCAGATTATAAATATTCAGTGATTTTATTTTTCATATGCTATTTTTTCATTTCCTACATATCTCTCTGAGTGTACAGGTAAAAGTGAATCAAGAAGGAGCAATTATGGTCTGACACTTGAGGAGTTCTGTAACCCACTAGGGCAAATGCCTGGGTACACAAAAACAATTTTTAGCATCTATTTGAGACCATATAGTGAGCCTTGCACAGAGAAACTTGAAGCTTGCTTCCTTTTCCATTAATACCCAGTTGTGTGTGGAATCTAAAGTAGGGTTTAACTACTGAAATCCAACGTTTAAAAATAGAACCTGCTCTGATTCCCCCCCCCCCCGGGACTTTGACCTTGGGAATACATTGTCTGTTTCAGGGTTGCTTGCTGTGGGGGAGAGTGACTGTCACTGACTTTTGTCTTGTCAAATATATTGCTTAGCCCTCAGTATTTACTCCAGAGGGACCTATTGTGGGAGAATCAAAACAGAGAGGAGTTAAATAGACTGTGGTGGCTTATTATTCCCATGGCTGCCTCACACAGGGACAGTGGGAATCCTTCCCTCCCTAGATCACTAAGGTGATATCCTGTACTTCTGTCTGTGTCCTCCACATCCTCTGCCTTAACATCCATTGGGTTTCTCTAATGTTTAAATAATGACTACTGTGTGGTCAATGCTAGTATATGTTCCATCATTTGCCCTTAGAATTTTCTAGTGAAGAATCTATAAGTAATTAGAATTTAAAGATGAATCTCAGGTTTTAGAAGTTGAATAATTCCTACACTCACCAGTTTAACTTTGCAAAACATGGTTCAAGTCTACACTGACTTTACAATACTTGCAAAGAGTTTGGTGTTTTAAGAGCTGGAAACCTTGGCATGTTTGGGACTCCATATTATTGATGTTCATTCATAGTAGTTTATTGGCCTCTGCAAAATACTTCCTTGGTCAGGTCTTTTCTGTCTATTTAACTTGATTAGTTTTATTTTGACTTAACTTCGAAAGATGCTATATGGACCAAGAAGTGCCAAAAAGGAAAAAATAATGTTTCTTCTTTAACAAAATATGGGATAATGATAGTTGACTTGTCAAACAGCCTCCCTGCTTAACATTGTTCAGATTTTTTTGTGAATAAGAATTTATTGCATCCTCATAACCCCTCTAGAAGTTAGGTTTTGTTATCTTGTACCTAAAATTTATGAAAGAAAGAAAGAAAGAGAGAGAGAGAGAGAGAGAGAGAGAGAGAGAGAGAGAGAGAGGAAGGAAGGAAGGAAGGAAGGAAGGAAGGAAGGAAGGAAGAAAGAAAGAAAGAAAGAAAGAAAGAAAGAAAGAAAGAAAGAAAGAAAGAAAGAAAGAAAGAAAGAAAGAAAGAAAGAAAGAAAGGGAAGAAAAAGGAAGGAAAAAGTTAAGGAAGAAAGAAGCAGGAAGACTAAGCAACTTTCCAGCTCAATTAGGTTCTACTGATAAACAACCAAAACCATGATTTGAACCCAGCAAGTTTGATTCTAGGGGGGTTGTCTAATTACTTCTCCATGCTCACTCAATTTCTATATTCTTTTTCTACAACATTGGAAAGAGAAATGTATTTAAAGAAATTATAGCCTCATCTTTTGTGTAGCCTTGTTGCATCTTATTTTTTTTTTCTGTTCTTGTAAAGAGAAGACAAGGCGAGCAAAGACAAGAGACAGAATATTTCACCATCCCATTTAGGGGACAGAATGCCTGCCAAGGAAAGGTTACTGAGGCAACATTGCTGGAAATAATTTTAAAACAGATTAGCCAAGCACATTAGGGGAAAAAGACATGGAAAGGACTGTAGGATCTGCCAAGAGTCATTCTTGATTATATCTGGAACCTTCCATTGCTAGGGGTTAGTATACATGAAGAGATAATCCTTTATCTCTACTATTGACTGCTTGTCCAGGGAAAGGGCATAAAGATGCCAATCTAAGACCTATGTTCATTGGAAATAATAATTACAAATATTCAGATCCCAAAGACTCTTCTTGAAAATAGTGTCCTTCTGTTTGGCTGCATAGAGAGAGATCATGGAAGGGAGTCGGGGTGTAAAGCGTGAGTGGGTCACAACCCTTTCAGTGTAAAGGCTTTGTTTCACTTTGAAATCATGCTACCCACAGCTGTGTGTGGTGCAGAGAGAGGAATATCTGCAGTCGGTATGAGAAGTCGTAGTCCTCTATCTATCTATCTATCTACTTGGCTTTTAGAAGAATAAATTTCATGAGGTCCTGATGTTAGCTTTAGTGTTTTAAGACAGGAGCTTACAATGTAAAGGCAAGGAGATCTTAAAACGCATATCCCCTATCCTCATAATCTGACTGAAATTCTAAAGACCTGGGAAGGGTTTTTAAGGGTCTTAAGTTAAAAGATGCAATTTAAAAATTTCTGTTCATGAGGTCTTCATATCTTGTTTTGAGAAGACCTGCTAATGGGTCGTCAATAGTAAGTATCAGGATTTTCCTGTACCCTTAGATCTACCTGTTGATATTTCCAAGGTATTTGTAAATATGTTTTGAGTCTGAGTCTTATTTCTGTTAGCATGGAGCTGGGAGGAAGAACTGGTCCCTATTTCAACACCTACAATTCTCAGATTTCTATGGAAGGGGCCAGTTGTAGGGGACAAGAACAGTATGTATTAAGGAGAGGTATATTAAGGAGGCACCTATAAATGTCACCAAACAGATAAAGATCAGCTGTAAGAAATGTTACTGGATGTTACAGCTGCTCACAGGGATGAATGTGGATACCCTGCAGAGCTCCACTACACTAAGGTAAAGGAGCCTGGCCCTCCTATGCCCAAGTCTGCTGGTAAGGCATTCCTGCCAGGAAAAAAATGAGACCCTAGTTTGCAGCCACAGTGATCCACACAGATAGGGGCAGTTCATGGTTCTTTGTTACCAGCCTAAGCTATAATTCAGAATATCTTTGCATGCACTACCCTGCATATGTTTGGGGTTTTTTTTCTGCTTTGAATTTAGTCTCATTCTTGCATGTACTTAGGCAGGAAAGCAGATGCATAGATAAGACATTGTTAGGAAGAAGACAAAAAGACATATTTTCCCAGAGGTCAGTCCTAGTTCTAGCTTCCATAGAACTCCCATACATTCCATGAAACTCAGGTCCATCCCACAATCCCTCTGGAGACCATTATGATACATGTTTCTTTTCACAACTATTCTTTCCTGAAGCTGTCAATCTTCTATGGAAAAATCCCACCGGTGTGCCTCTCTTAGCTCTTAGTAGGCTTATTTTCTAAGGACCATGTCAGATTCATTTCTGTACTCCCAACATCTAATGGGCTTATTCATAGTTTATATTGAATGAATGAATGAATGAATGAATGAATGAATGAATGACTCATTACTGTCCACTGAAGGGTTAGGTGAGTGGAACGTTTAAGATAATATTCACATGCACATAGTATCATTATTCTATACCCCAGAGAAAGATATGTGTAAGACGTGGTATCTCAAAAACCTACCTTAAAGAAGCTATAATACAGGAATCCTCATATCCCATTTATGGTCATTTGAGTTAAAAATTTTTATAGGAATATAGAGAATCTGCATTTTCTAGCAATTCTACTGTGAACACACTTCTTAGCTCTTTCAGGAACAGGTTGCAATTGAAAAAAAAAAACCTACCTAAATTCTAGAATGATTTTCAGGAAGGAGAAAATGAAAACTTTATGAAATGCTTCAAATTACAGAGTTCTACTCTATTTCTCTAAGACTGGTATCCGCCATATTGACTGACTACTGTGAGAGTATTGGGTATCCAAAGAGAGATGTGCGATGGTGAATAAGAAAGCTAGTAGTAGAATTGGCAAAGGTCTTTTTTAATGATTTTGTTGCAACCTACAACTTGTCCTGCTTCCCCAGTAATCTAAATTTGGTCCTCCAAATTCCAAGCCAAGAAGTGTACTCATGACCTGTATGACTAAACCCAGCCACACATATGAATTCCCTGCTTGTTGCCTTGCCTCTATTACCTTACAGTCTCTGCTCTCCCTCCAATCACTTGCATGAGTAACCCTGAACCAGAACAGGCAGTGATTGCCATAACAGGTCACTGAACACTTAAAGAAAGGGCCGGGTGGTGGTGGCACATGCCTTTAATCCCAGCACTTGGGAGGCAGAGACAGGCGGATTTCTGAGTTCGAGGCCAGCCTGGTCTACAAAGTGAGTTCCAGGACAGCCAGGGCTACACAGAGAAACCCTGTCTCGGAGAAAAAAAAAAAAAACGAAAAAAAAATTAAAGAAAGGAATACAGTGAGTCTCACAAGTTCCTTATCCATCCTCTGAAATGCCTGAGGACTCCACTTCTTTGAGAGCCTGCTGCCATTGCAGCACCCTAATGGATTATTTTAGAGGTGTCCCAAGGGCGTGGGTATCAAAATTTCCCACTGATGGCTTGTATAGGTGAGGGATGCTATTGCTTCTTCAAGCAGAAAAGAAGAGCTTAGAAACATAATGAGGACTTTGACTTCCCCTTAGTGTTTCTATTATGTAAAATCTGCAGAGCTTGAAACCCTCAGAAGCAGTAGAGGGAGAAGGGAGGACTCTGTCTTCTGGTGTCCATTATTGTGCCTTGAGTGACTGTTTCAGCACAAACCAGGGTTTACAATACATATTTTCCAAGCAGAAAATGAACCCCTTGAAATTCTAATACTACTTTATATGTAAGTCAATACGAAGCCCAATTGTTTATAAATATTGACTACTATGAAGACAATAAAAGTGAAACTTATCAACTCTGAGTGAAGCAGTACACTGCGCACGTGTGGGTGTGTGCCTCTGTGTGTGCGCATGTGTGCTTGCATGAATGTACACACACCCTAAGCGAATACCTAATAGGAAAAGGCACATGAAAAAATGAAAGCTAATATCCCCAGCTGTCTGATCCCACATATAAATGCATGCATCTCTTCTTTTCTCCCAGTAGTAGAGCTTCCCTCTGCTTACCAGGAGGGAATCGAGGCTCGGTGACTTGATTCATTCATTGAGGGGATGCTACAGATTCCCACTTGCTCAATCCTTTCCTATCTGCTTCATCCAAATGTGGAGGTGAAAAGAGTTGCTAGTAGAGAAGAAAGGGGAAGAGGATAAGTAATGGTGGTAGTAAAATGAGCTCCTAAGTTTGATTCCAGGAACTCAGAGTTTTCAGAGTGTCCTGTGCCAGCCCGTATGGTTTATAACACACCAATTCAAAGGGAATTGTCCTAGAAGGAAAACAGCCTGTTAGTTTTCCAAATCTAAAAGCTGAGCAGGCAGTTCTGACTCAAGAGAGGTTGTTAAAGGTACCAGGAGATTGGAATCATCCTCAATGGTCTCCCAAATAGAAATCTGTTTCCAGTCTCTAGCTTATCTGTGACTATCAGCTCTGACTGCACTTCTTCCTGGAGGTACTTGTACATAACTCAGAGGGTCTTCTCATAACTGAGGGTTGCCTTCCAAGTGGGGACATTTTCAGATAACAAGTCTCAGCAGTTAAGCATATCTAAAGTCTTTGTTTCACATCAATGCCCAATTACTCTTAGGCAATTTGGTAGATAAGCCTGGAGACAGCCTGAGAAGACTCTAACAAGGGTACAGATGCTAGAAAATGTGGTTCCTGGGCACCATCTACCACCAAATCAGGCTCTTTCACTCCCTCAGGGCTTATGGTGTGAAAGTCTTCAGGGCCTGGATACAGGTTATTTCCACTTCTAACATATAATATCACTATGGTTAGATAGCCCCTTTCTTCCTCTCCTTTGCTTCTGACATGTTCCCTTTAAAACTTACCTCATGCCAAAAAATCTTGCTTAATTCATTAATAATCAAGGCAATAGGTTTATCAATTGTGTGTGAGAGAAGAGATTTATTGAACTAAAGCAAAACCAACAATATTAACAACCACAAGAATTCCACTAACAAAGCTTTTTTGTAGCTATCAATAACCCCTTTGTCACTATTATATGAGCATTTTTCAATCCTACCCTTAATTGATTTATCACAAGCACTCAGTACTGTTGATTATTAAAGTGCACACACACAGAGACATAAGCATATGCACACAAAGCTCATTTTTATTACTCTACTATGACCCCTAAATTCTTTTTCCTAACCTCTAAACATTTTACTCTGTACTATCTCCCTCCTCAAGTAGGTTGACATCCCTAATGCTTGCACCATATAGTGTCACCTACATGCAAATGATTGCCAAATTTATGTTAGGAACCTAAATCTCTCCTCTGGGTTGCATGTGTATATATACTATTTTTTTTTCTGGCTCTCTTCTCTAATATCTCAAGGGAATTCAGATATAAACTGTCAAACTGAACTCAGGCTCCCCTTCTATCTGATTCAAAATTATTCTTTCAGGGTTTGTTATTTTCGTTAATTGAACCATCACTCAGGAAAGGAAGACCGAGGACAATTGTATTTTCACACCTCTCTCTCAGCCGTACACGCAACTCATTCAGTCCATTCCCACTCCTAACTTGGTGCTTTTTGTCATGTCTTATTGCAGTACACTAATGCAAGCTACTATCATTTCTCACCTGTAATGCAAACAGGGACAGCTACACAAGTAGTCTTTCCATACCACGCCACATTTCCTCTGTCCTCCTGCGACCTCTCTTTGGATTTCAGTCAAAATAATCATTTAAAAGCACACAAAGTTTGGCCATCATTTCATTTAAAGCTCTCAGTATCTTTCTATTAGTTTCAGAACAAAGACCCAGGCTGTGATTCACAAGATCTTGCATGACCTCGTTTCTACTCCTGTTTGGCTTTTGACAGCTTCCCTCCACTTTTCTGTGATCCACCCGCCCTAGCCTTTCCATTCCTCTGACATATAACCATCTCCCACCCGAGACCTCAGGTGGATGTTAAAGATTTTTCTTTCCCATTTTCTTGTTGACTCTGCTGATCTCAGAGATAAGTCTTCACTATATCTATCAGGCTTTGTCATCAACTCTTGCTTTTGTGCTCAGATTCCTGTGAATATCTGGTTCTTAAAACCATCAACTAAGAACATACAATATGTATATGGAACACATATTTAAATTATATATGCATACACATATGTATATTTCCATAGCTGTGTTTGTTATTTACAAAACTAGAAAGGAGAGTGGAAGAAGGGGTCATACTTTTCTCTTGCTTCTCTTATAGAAGAGTTGATTTGGGCTTCTGGTCCCAGAGAGATAAAAATGCATCACAGCAGGGTGGCATGGCAGGAGGCAGGCATAGCAACTAAAGCATTAAACTGAGAGATGGCATTCCAAGTGCAAATGAGACAGAATGATCAGGAAGTGGTTTGAGCCATCCTCCAGTGATATGCTTCCTGCAGCAAGGTAGTACCCTCTCACCACCTCCCATACTAGTGCCAGCAGGTGGGTACCATGTATTCAAATCCCTGTGCCCATGAGGCCTCTCCTCATTGATGCTTGCATGGCCATGGAATGCATGCAGTAGAAAGGAATAAAAAGAGACTAAGTAGGAGAAGAAACAAACCAGCTGGAGTAGTGGAGGAAGCATTATTGAAGTCAGTGAAAAGGAGGGAAAAAAATGAGAACCATGTACGTACGATGAGACATATGTACGAAGGTGCCATGATGAAACACAGTAACTCATACGATATGCTTAAAAGTCAGGTAAAACATCTGAGGACAAAAAAAAAATTGATTGCCAATGTAGCATAAAATGAAATTATCAATAAATTGTAAAAGGGCTTGGAGCTTAGTTAGAGGAGGCTATTTTATTAAAGTTAACCGGAATGTTAGTATTAAGATAGACCTCCACTGCATCTTGCTTGAAACCTCTATGGGATCTGCTTTCTGGTTGCCCCAAACAAAGCTTGTCCTTGAGCACCATAAGCTTGTTTGGTTTTGCCAGGATCTGAATTGCATTTCTGCCAAGATAGTTTTCTACTCAGCCAATCGGGCAAAGCTTTGTTGACACTTGGGGTGTCTGAAGCATAGGGAGGGCAATTGATTAGATCTCATCGTTGCTCACTCACCTTGATGAATCATTTCAGCCTTGGCCCCTGCCAGGGAGGATTGCTGAGGAGTTTGGTTGCTGCCACTTCAGAAGGTTGAGCTTGCACTGTTCAGGATTGTTGCTGCTCTCTGCACTTTCGATGGATCTGCTGTGTCTTGGCTTTCTCCTATCCTTTCCCTTTGCCCACAACCTGAATTGATTTGTGTATAGATGGGTTTTTACATCTGATGAGTTGGGAGAAAAAAATGTTCAGGAGTTTTGCATCAGTGAAACTAATCCATATTTTATTAAGAATGAAAGAGTTATTTACAAGTGAAAGTTCTTGAAATGGTTTTGCTGGATCCTCAGTGGAATGGTTTGTTCATTTGATAACTTAACCTGTCTCCACTGAGGCTTTTTTACCAGGTATGCATCACCACAAAATAGTGTTATGAATTGTCTACCAAAGAAGACAGAAATCTTTTAGCAGTTCATGTGCTATGGATAGAGATGCCACTTCACACAAGTTTATACAGTGGAAAAGAAAGAAAAGGACTTAAACCTATTGTTTTAATATAGATGATTGACAATAAAATAAGAGACCTTACTAACTTCATCCATCCATTTTCTCCATCTATTCATCTTTTATCCAAGCAATGTACACTGGCCATGTGTTCTGTCCCATGCTCTAACTTTAACATTAACAATCACTGAGGTTGATATCAAAATTCATTACTAAAATGTCATAGTTCACACTAAAAACAAGCCAACTTTTAAGACTGAAAAAACAACTGGCAGGAAAGGTATAATAACGATAATATCCCATTATTTGCAGAATATTTATTATAGCAAAATAATGTTTTAAATATGCAACATTCTTATTTTATTTAAGTGAGTTGGACTGGAGAGATGGCTCAGCATTTAAGAACACTCAGTTCTGGAAGAACACGTCAGTTCTTCCAGAGACCTAAGTTCAATTCCCAATAATCAAACCACCTTTAACTCCAAGAAATTCAATACCTTCTTCTGACTGATATGGTAACCGTCCATCCATATACATACATACATACATACATACATACATGGAACACAATCATATACAAAGAAAGAAAGAAAGAAAGAAAGAAAGAAAGAAAGAAAGAAAGAAAGAAAGAAAGAAAGAAAGAAAGAAAGGGAAAAGAAAGAGAATAAGTAAATTAATAAATCTTTTCAAAAGAGAGAGAATTCAAAGTCAGAAGCTCAACTCTGACAGAGCAGTGATGTATTAATACAATGCATTGATACACACATAGAGAGAGGGGAAAGGGAAGGAGGAAGGGAGAGGGAGAAAGGGAGAGAGGGAGAGAACGGAAGAAGAGAGAGATAGGGAAGAGATGCTCATACATGTCAGGACAATGGAGGAAGAAAGAGAGGGGTTTCTGGAAATTTTCCAAGGGAACTGTCAAAGGGTGGAAAATAACAAAGTCAAGAGGATTTGTGGTATTTGAAACTTGAGTGCATCTCCTTTATCCCCTCCCACTCTGGGGGTCAGAGGCTATGACCCAGACTTCTCAATGCACGTGTCTCTACCCCAGTCACCCTTCCTCTATGGTTCCAGAGACAAGGGTAAATTTTAAGACTATCGAAGCTTTCACTATTTCTCTTTCTGTGGTGAACATCCTACTGTCAAACCCAAATTATGAGTGCTACAGCCATGCTGACCTCCCTCCTAGCTCAGGGAGATTCTCTCTGGGCTTCACCATACAGAAAAGCCCAGAGCCATGTTCACCATGTCCTGGTTTGTGTGATACAGGTCAGATATTTTCCCTTGTTGAGAAACATCTAATTGAAGAAACATCTCTTCTTTCTTCCCCGAAAGAACTGAGTTCTGTAGTGTACAGAAGGTTAATCAGCACAGTCCTCTGCAAAGCAAAGTTTATAATGAAAGATAGACATACACACATCATATCTCTATAGTATAGGACCTATATGATTTACATGTATCCATCAGGTCTCAATACTACAGAACCTGGCTGACACACATACACACATCATGTCTTCATACTAGAGGACCTGGCTGATATACATGTACACATCAGGTCTCCACACTACAGGACCTAGCTAAAACACATGTACATATCAGGTCTCTACACTACAGGACCTGGCTGATAAACACAGCTCTTCACATTACAGGACTTAGCTGATGATACATATGTACACATCAGGTTTCCATATTACAGGTCCTAGCTGATACACATGCACACTTCAGGTCTCTGTATTTCAGGACCTGTCTGATACAAGTGCACACATCAGGTCTTTATAACACAGGACTGAGCTGACCCATTAGATTGACTACCTTAATCTCCAGTAACAAATCTTCAGTTTATCTGGGAAAGTAGGTATTTTGCCTTTGATTTTGAAAGACAGTTTTGTTAAATATAGAATTTGTGGTTGAAAGCAATTTCTCAAAAACCCAACACATAGAAGGAACTCAATGAATTTCCAGTAGAATAAACATGAAGACATTGTCCAAAGACACAGGGGAAATGCTGGAAGTCAGAGACAAGATGAAACTCGTGAGAGCATCAGGTGAAATGTGAGCCATCACTTACCAATGATCCCCAACAGGACTAAAAGCTTACCTTTCAGCAGAAACCATGGGGCCAGAAGGCAGCAGGACAGCACATTCAATTTGTCCAGAAAAAAAAAAAAAAAAAAAACACCCTACCAATGACAGCCCAGAGGAGATAACATAAGTATATGTGTATTAAGATAAAAACACATTTTTTAAAATGTGAAGTAATAATTAATGTCTTCCCTGTTTGGTCCTGGGAACCTCTTGGGTCCCTGGCATCTGGGACTTTCTAGTGGATTCCCCCAGCTCCCCCTCCCCCACTGCTACACACCTACTTTCAAATTCCACATCCTCTGTACTTCTCCCCCATCTTTTCCCATATCTGATCTGGCCCCCCTCTTCCCCTCCCCCTCCATTTTCCCTCTCACATCACTCTCTCCCTTTACTTCCCAGAGATCATTCTCTTTCCCCTATTAGGTAAGACTGTAGCATCCACACTTTGGTGTGATCTTCTTTCTTCTTGGGCTTCATATGGTCTCTGAGTTGTGTCCTGGGTATTCTGAGCTTCTTTTTTGGCTAATATCCACTTATCAGTGAATACATACCATGTGTGTTCTTTTGTGATTGGGTTATCTCACTCAGGATGATATTTTCAAGTTCCATCCATTTGCCTGCGAATTTCATGAAATCATTGTTTTTAATAGCTGAGTAGCGCTTCGTAGTGTACTATGTACCACATTTTCTGTATTCATTCCTCTGTTCATGGACATCTAGGTTGTTTCCAGCTTCTGACTATTATAATTAAGGCTGCTGTGAACATAGTGGGGCTTGTATCCTTATTATATGTTGGAGAATCTTTTGGATATATGCCTGAGAGTGGTATAGCAGGGTCCACAGGTAGAACTATTTCCATTTTTTTTTTTTTTTGAGACAGGGTTTCTCTGTATAGCCATAGCTGTCCTGGAATTCAACTCTGTAGACCAGGCTGGCCTCAATCTCAGAAATCTTCCTGCCTCTGCCTCCTGAGTGCTGGGATTAAATGCATGCACCACCACTGCCTGGCAATTTCCAATTTTTTGAGGAACTGCTGGACTGATTTCCAGAGTGGTTGTACAAGCTTGCAATCCCACCAACAATGGAGGAGTGTTTCTCTTTCTCCACATCCTCGCCAGCATCTGCTGTCACCTGAATTTTTGATCTCAGCCATTCTGTCAGATGTGAGGTGAAATCTCAGGGTTGTTTTGATTTGCATTTCCCTGATGACTAGGGATGTTTGAACATTTCTTTAGGTGCTTCTCAACCATTCGAGTTTCCTCAGTTAAGTATTCTCTGTTTAGCTCTGCACCCCATTTTAATAGGGTTATTTGGTTCCCTGGAGTCTTACTTCTTGAGTTCTTCATATATTTTGTATTTTAGCCCTCTATTGGATATAAGGTTGGCAAATATCTTCTCCCAATCTGTGGATTGCTGTTTTTGTCCTATTGACAGTATCCTTCACCTTACATAAGCTTTTCGATTTTATGAGGTCCCATTTGTCAATTCTTGATCTTAGAGCATAAGCCATTGGTGTTCTGTTCAGGAAATTTTCCCCTGTGCCTGTATGTTCAAGGTTCTTTCCCACTTTCTCTTCTATTAGATTCATCATATCTGGTTTTATGTGGAGAACCTTGAATATAAAACAGTGTGTTATTGAGTATGCAATATTAAATATGTTAAAATAGTTAACCTGGATTGCATAGCACAACAATATAGACTAGGTAGCTCCAACAACAGACATTGCTGAGCCATTCTCTGGGTTATTTCTATTAAAGTAATGGCTGTTCATATTACTTTCTGGTAACTTCCTTCTTCTTTGTCTCTAAACAGTCCCATTCTCCCTGTGTCCTTTAATGATTTGTTCTTTATTGTATATTCATATGAAGGGTGGGTTTAGGACAGATATAGTATTGCTTCCTCTTAGTTTAAAGGCCACTGGTCTTGACTAGATAGAGCACCATCTCTGTGACCTTCTTTAATGTTAAATATCCCTTTAATAGTTCTATGTTAAAATATAGTCACGTTGAGCATTACAGTTAGCTCCAATCATGACACTTTCCTAATTTGAGAAGATATCCAGAGAACTGCCAAGTTGACAAAGTAATTAGAAACCTCAGTCTGTGGTTGATTGGTCAGAACTCTGGGTGTCTGGACACGATGAAGGTCTCAGAGAAGACTGTGTGAGAAGTCTCTAAGTTCTGTGCTTTTGGAATGGAATTGCAATCACAGAACTTCATTGCTGCGACATCTGGAGGTTGGAGGAGCCAAAACACTAATACAAGAAAAACTTCCATGGCTTGCTGCTACCACTCAAGCAGGACTTCCCAAGTCATCTGATTTCTCAATGACTGACGACTGCCCACAGAGTTCGGTTTATATGTCAATGAAACTGCATGATGGGTTCTCCAGATATTTCACTCAACTTCGCTTTGGGTGTGTTTAAGAGGCTGTTTCTGAAGGAGAGTAACGTTTGAGGGAGTAGACTGAAGAAAGCAAACTCCTTTCCTAAGGTCTGTGAGCATCATCTGATCTGAAGTGCTGCATGAGCAAAGAACTAAGCAGGAGAGCTCTCTTTCTCCACCCACACGGGATATAACTGAGACACCGGACCTCTGTCTTTGAATACAAAACCCGGCAGAAATTATGCTACTGGCTCTCTTATCTCTCACCTCCACCCCATAGAAGTCGTTGGAACTGTCTCAGTCTGTAAAGGTGAGAACCTATATCTCATGATAAAATTTCATGTCTCCTTTTCTACATCAGTCTCTGTCCTGTTTATTCTCTAACAAACCCTGAACAATGCAACCTTCACGGGGTACTAACTCTCAGATGGTAAAGCTGATCATGTTAACTTTTACTTTAAAATATCTATGTATACATCCATGCATTTATCTAACTAGTTAGCTTATCTCATTTATGGTAATAAGCCTTTTGAAAGTGGCTTTATGTGATTTTACTATCTGGTATGACTAACTTAAAATTCTGTACCCTATAAACAAAAGCTCTGTAAAATGTATTTTGGCAGCTTCAGACTAATTTCAGTAATAAGGAATAAAGTATAATTTGCATGATCTTATACTATCTGTTCTTAATAATCTTTATATCAAGCTATTTCAACTGGAAGACACATTTCTGGGTAATTGGGCCAAAAGCTTTTTGTTTTATAAATGCTCTAGTTAATAGGAAAGTCTCTTTAAAAAAAATTCAAAATCCACAAAGGTGTTGGTTTGTTTCTAAACTTTACAATTAATATAATTGGATTTCCTTTAGTAGCAGGAACTGAAGATCCCCTCAATGAGCTTTCAGAATTAAACCATACCTGACAAGATATGACAAGATGTATAATGTTGCCAATATTGCATACATGAGGTCACTAGCTTCAGTTATAGGAGGAACAGAGTGGCTTTTCTGAAAATAGGATTATAGGAACACTACAAATTCCCATAATAAAGCACATTTATTATGGCATAGTCTTTCCTTAAAGTAAATATTGTCTCCAGTTCAGAATAACCTTCTCTAAATTAAGGATCTCTGTGGTCTCAGTGTTACATTTCATAACTTGACATTTGATTAAACCTGAATATCTCTACTGTATAGGCTCATTTTCCAGACATTGGATAAATCTATAAATAAGTATCTTTCTTCTCTTTCATATCAGATGAAATATCCTTTCCTTACTCTCTGATAAAATTATTCTGCATTTATAACACTCATTTGACCTCTCATAAGTATCTCATAAGTGTACATAAATTAAGTATGAATGTATAAGGTAATTACAATATAGTAAACAAAACAAAACAAGACCCTAATATTCCTTGGGGGGAAAAATGCAGCAGTTTTCTAATTGCTCCCATAATACTCTGATCATTAGGGCTTCCTTTGATTATGCATTCCTTATAATACTCAGTCCAATACAGAGCTCTCATATGTGGTTAGAATTATGACAATATTGTTAATTCTTGACTGAAGCAAAATATAATCTTTTCTTTCCTCCCTCTCTTTCCCATCCCTTCCCTCCTCCCTCCCCCCCAACCTTATCTTTTCCTCCCCTTCTCTCCATTTCCATTCCATCTGTTATCTTCCATTCATTTTCTTCTCTTCTTCCACTTTACCCTGGGAAAACGTCCCCAATTGGACCATCTATATGAAAAGCAATACATTGAACTCAGAGTCATCTGCATTCTTGGTAGCACATGGTAACTATAGGTAGTTGTCTTAGGAAGCGTCCAATCCAGAAAGTTTGTCAACTGTCATCATCTATGGATGCTATGCTTCATAATACCTGTTATGTTAAAGTCCCCCAAAGATTTTATTAATCTCAAGAATAATTTTTAGAACTTGTAAAGCTTTAGTTTTATTTTATGTGTATGTGTACTTTGCTTGTTTGTGTCTTTGTGCCACATGTGTTTAGTGTCTAAAGAGTCCAGAAGAAGGGATTGGAGGCTCTGGACTGGTGTTATAGATGGTTGTAAGTCATCATGTGGGTGCTGAGAACTGAACCTGGGTCTTCTAGATGAGCAAACAATGCTCTTAACCACTGAGGCACTTCTCTAGTTCTTCCAGAAGAATAACTACTAGTTATTTTATTTACATCAAAGAAATAGAAGAAATACCTAACAGCTGCTTTTTTTGTTATTGGATAATAATTTTATGAACTTCAATCACATTGAGGTGCAGGTCTCACTTGCTCATCTGCCACATTGTCCTGAGAGTCGTGAGTATATATCACACATAGAATAAAGGGACACAAGCGAATCATGATGGACACATAGTTATTGTTTGTTCAAAATTAGCTGTTTTAACTTAGATGCACGCGCATTTGCATATTTGGTAATTCTAAAGATTGGCAGTGTGTTTCTCTATGGGATTAACCTTTTTCTTTTTTCTTTCTTTCTTTCTTTTCTTTTTTTTTTTTTTTTGCATTTCAAAATCACAGTGCCCACCATAGATCTTCATTTTCCTGCTTATCAAAAATCTAAGTCATTCCACTCTCCTGAGTTTAAAAACCCTCATATGCAATCCTATAACTACTTTGTCTGCACTTTTCCTTCAGAATCTGAACTTTGCCTCTTTGGACATTTGGCTTTCTGTATCTTTCTAGGTGTGGTTAAGCTCTGATGGACCGGACAAAATGTCTGGTTTTGCTTTGTGAATAATTATTGCCATTATCTCCTTTGTTGCGCTCATCATAGCTCCTTGTCAGTTAGAGGTAATTAATGGGTTAAGAAATAAAACACATCTCAAAAGTGATTTTAAAGCTGAATATAGAAGATGGGAGCAAGAGCTGAAAGATTCAAAGTGGTAGTATATAAAGTAGCTGCGATGTTAAAAAGGCATGATATATTGCAACTGTAATCAAATATACTTACTGTTGATAATTTTGATTAAGGAAGTTGTTAATAGAGTTGTGTATTCAGGAAGGATGTCATGACTTTATTTTTAGAAGCACAAACTCTCAAATTTACAAGTCATATGAATTAAATGAATCCAATGATCTACATGTAATTGAAAGCCATCCTTCCAGTGCCACGGAATAATTTTAATTGCAAATGTTATTAAACTGTCCTTGCAAATGTATTTATGTGAGTAAAGTTTCTCCAGTCGTGGTAGTATTTGGTTGTTTCAATGCACATCAGACAGTTATTAAGAGCAACCAGAACTTAAAGTACTTTGCTTCTCATTTATTCCCTAAAATATTAACTTAAAATTAGTTTCTTATATGAGACAATGTGGGCTTTCCATGCATGGCTCTGTCCCAGAATAATCAACAGTTACTTGTATAAGGGCCCAATTCTTCAATAGAGAAAAAGCTTAGAGCTGAAGAAGGTAAATAAATCACTCATCTCATGCCAACTACATGTAGACAAAGCCAAGGATGTCTGATAAAACAGACATATCTCTGCAATTTATCTGTGTTATTATACCACAAAACACAAACTTTGCCTTGAAGGTTTCAGGTAACATTTTTTTAGTTGAGGCTTATAGTTATTCAGCTATGGGTAAAATCATTTAACCTTCCAGGGAAGTCAGGTGTGAACTAAGATCATGACTCTGAATTGTAGCAAACAGTTGTGTATCTGTTTGAAATGACTGTAAATTAATACTTGTGGTTCAAGTAATAATTTAATGTATTTATATTTCATGGCTGCCAAAAATTACCTCTTCCTACAACTGTTGAGTGACTCCTTAAATTTTCACCCCCAAAGCCAACATTCCCCTTCTTTAGTTTAGATGTAGACCCAGAAACCTCAGAAAAATCACTGAACTGTGCAGCTCACTAAAACCATTCAAGCTAGAGAAAGCCAAGACCACTTACAATTTCCACACTTCTTTCTTTACAAAGTCTGTTTGTCTGTTATAATCTATCTATCTTTCTATCTGTCTGTCCATAATCTATCGGTCGGTCTGTCTGTCTATCATCTATCTATCTCTATCTATGAACAACAACAACAAAATATTTCCCTATATTTTTCCAGGTTCTCATCCCTGCCTCCATCCCAACTCTCCATTCTGGAACTTCTTTTATGTGACATACTATGTTCTCTCTCTCTCTCTCTCTCTCTCTCTCTCTCTCTCTCTCTCTCTCTCTCTCTCTGTTTTATTTTTTTTAAGATTTATTTATTTATTTATTTATTTATTTATTTATTATATGTAAGTACACTGTAGCTGTCTTCAGACACTCCAGAAGAGGGAGTCAGATCTCATTACGGATGTTTGTGAGCCACCAAGTGGATGCTGGGATCTGAACTCCAGACCTTTGGAAGAGCAGTCGGGTGCTCTTACCCACTGAGCCATCTCACCAGCCCCCTGTTTTATTTTTTTGAGAACTTTGATTAACATATTTTCAGTAACAACTATCTCCTGATTCTGTTTGCTTTTCTGTATATGCTTAATAATTAAAACTACTGTTTAAAATAATGTACATGTCCTATGTTCCTAAATACTGATGGCTTTTTATTTAGAATAGATGAGATATACACCATTTCTACTGTATCTTCTAAACTGGAATTACAACTTCTTTATATACCAAGGAAAGATACCCTAACTACATATATGAGTACTGCTTTATCTATTAACTGTGTAGCTGACTTCCTTTGGGATTTAGTATAAAGGAATTCACAGACAGATATCATTAGGATTCTTACATCTCACTGGATTTAGGGCAGAGTATCTAAGCTTATAGTTTTCCCAATAGCATCTGCCTAATCCAGAGAACCATGTTGACAATTAAATTAAAACAAGTGCTACAAGGAAACAATAATATCTGCTTATTTTATAATGTAATTATTATAAAAATATCAATGAAGTATCTATTCTTTTTTTGGTCTTATTTTTTAATAGATGTTTTCTTCATTTACATTTCAAATGTTATCCCCTTTCCTTGTTTCCTCTCTGAAAATCCGCTATACCCTCCCACCACCCCTGCTCCCGAACCCACCCATTCCCACTTCCTGGCCCTGGCATTCCGCTATACTGGTGCCTAGAATCTTCATATGACCAAGGGCCTCTCCTCCTACTGATAATCTACTAAGCCATCCTCTGCTACTTATGCAGCTAGAGACACTAGCTTTGGGGGATACTGATTAGTTCACATTGTTGTTTCTCCTATAGCGCTGTAGACCCCTTCAGCTCCTTGGGCACTTTTTCTAGCTCCTTCATTGGGGAAACTGTGTTTCATCCAATAGATGACTGTGGGCATCCACTTTTGTATTTGCCAGGCACTGGCATAGCCTCACAGGAGACAGCTAATCAGGGCCCTGTCAGTAAAATCTTGTTGGTATATGCAAGAGTGTCTGGGTTTGATGGATGTATATGGGATGGATCCCCAGGTGGGGCAGTCTCTGGATGGTCTTTCCTTCCGTCTTAGCTCCAAACTTTGTCTTTGTAACTCCCTCCATGGGTATTTTGTTCCCTCTTCTAAGAAGGAACAAAGTATCCACACTTTGGTCTTCCTTCTTGAGTTTCATGTGTTTGCAAATTGTACCTTGGGTATTATTCTAAATTTCTGGGCTAATATCCACTTAGTGAGTGCATATCATGTGTGTTCTTTTGTGATTGGGTTACCTCACTCAGGATGATATCCTCCAGATACATCCATTTGTTTAAGAATTTCATAAATTCATTGTTTTTAATAGCTGAATAGTACTCGATTGTGTAAATGTACAACACTTTCTGTATCCATTCCTCTGTTGAGGGACATCTGGGTTCTTTCCAGCTTCTGGCTATTATAAATAAGACTGCTATGAACATAGTGGAGCATGTGTCCTTATTACAATTTGGAAAATCTTCTAGGTATATGCCCAGGAGAGGTATTGCTGGGTCTTCTGGTAGGATTATGTCAATTTTCTGAGGAACCGCCAGACTGATTTCTAGAGTGATTGTACCACCTTGCAATCCCATCTGCAATGGAGGAGTGTTCCTCTTTCTCCACATCCTTGCCAGCATCTGCTGTCACCTGAATTTTTGATCTTAGCCATTCTGACTGGTATGAGGTGGAATCTCAGGGTTGTTTTGATTTCCAACTCTCTGATGATTAAGGATGTTGGACATATTTTCAGGTGCTGCTCAGCCATTCAGTATTCCTCAGTTGAGAATTCTTTGTTTCGCCCTGTACCCCATTTTTAATAGGGTTATTTGATTTTTCTGGAACCCACCTTTGTGATTTCTTTGTATTAAGGAAAAGTAATTATTGCTTCCTGTTAGTTTTGTTGTTAGAGTTCGGATTCTGTTCTTGTGGCTAACTTCTTTTAGGTTTGTTGAAGGAGTACTTTCTTTCTTTCTCTAGGGTGTAATTTTCATCCTTGTGTTGGTGTTTTCCCTTTATTATACTTTAAAGGGCTGGATTCATGGAAAGATATTGTGTGAATTTGGTTTTATCATGCAATACTTTGCTTTCTCCATCTATGTTAGTTGAGAGTTTTGCTGGGTATAGTAGCCTGGGCTGGCATTTGTGTTCTCTTAGTGTCTGTATAACATCTGTCCAGGATCTTCTGGTTTTCATAGTCTCTGGTGAGAAGTCTGGTGTAATTCTAATTGGTCTGCCTTTATATATTACTTGACCTTTTTCCCTTACTGCTTTTAACATTCTATTTTTATTTAGTGCATTTGTTGTTCTAGTCATTATGTGTCAGGAGGAATTTCTTTTCTGGTCCAGTCTATTTGGAGTTCTGAGGCTTCTTTTATGTTCATGGACATCTTTCTTTAGGTTAGGGAAGTTTTCTTCTATAATTTTGTTGAAGATATTTACAGACACTTTAAGCTGAAAAATCTTCATTCTCATCTACACCTATTATCCTTAGGTTTGGTCGTCTCATTGTGTCCTGGATTTCCTGGATGTTTTGAGTTAGGATCTTTTGTATTTTGCATTTTCTTTGATTGTCATGTCCATGTTTTCTATGGAATCTTCTGCACCTGAGATTCTCTCTTGTATTCTGTTGCTGATGCTCGCATATATCCTGATTTCTTTCCTAGAATTTCTATCTCCAGAGTTGTCTACCTTTGGGTTTTCTTTATTGTTTCTACTTCTATTTTTAGATCTTGGATGGTTTATTCAAATCCTTCACCTGTTTGGTTGTGTTTTCCTGTAATTCTTTAAGGGATTTTTGTGTTTACCTTTTAAGGGCTTCTACCTGTTTAGCTGTGTTCTCCTGTATTTCTTTAAGGGGGTTATTAATGTCCTTTTTAAAATCCTCTACCAGCATCGTGATATATAATTTTAAATACGAATCTTGCTTTTCTGGTGTGTTGGGGTATCCAGGACTCTCTGTGGTGGTAGTTCTGGGTTCTAATGATGCCCAGTGTTCTTGGTTTCTGTTAGTAAGATTCTTATGTTTGTCTTTAGCCATCTGTTAGATGTTCTAGGTGTCTCTCACTGGGGCTTGTTCCTCCTGTGAGTCTGTTAGTCTTTGTCAGCACTCCTGGGAGACTAGCTCTCTCCTGAGTTCCCGGGGTTCAGAGCACTCCCTGTAGGCAAGCTCTCCTCTGGCTGGGAAGGTACACAGAGGTTTCAAGATCACCCCTGCCTCCTTGCTGAGGATAAAGGTCCAAGAAGCTCTGTTGCTTCTGTGGCCCATGCCTCTCCTGCACGAACCAGCCTCAGAGAGACCTGGGATAGAAAATCAAAGGATCTATTCTTATCAACTGTTACCAAGAACTCACAGAGTCTGATAAGCACATTATGGTATACAAATAAAAATATAATCTTGGAAAACCCACAATGTACACATGCAAACAAGTAAAAGCACAAATGTTCACACACACAAACACAAAGACCTACAAACACACACACATACACAGAAACATACATACACAAATATACACAAAACACATACATGTACACACAAACACACACATATACACAAACATAACCACTGATTCCAACACACATATACACACAAACACAGACACACAAACAACACACAAAATATACATGCACAGAAAAATAAACAATACAAACATACACACACAAATATACACAGAAATACACACACAAAACATACATATACACAATCATATACACACAGACCCACACATACATGCACACAAAAAACACCCATATACACAAACTTATTTATACAGACGCACACACATATACATACATATACACACAAATACAACCACAAATATATAAACATGCAAACACAGAGAGACACAAACACAACAGGTTGAGGCAGTCTGACCCAGACAGGGGCAGATGCTTATATTCTTGCCTTATAGATTTTAGAATTTTCTTCCTTCTATTTTTGGGAAATTAGAGTGGTTGAATGATATATACATGTATGCATGCTCTTGGTGTAAATAAAAATGTGTAACATATTAATGTCTTTTGTTTGTAAAAAGCAGAACTCTCTGCCTCCATCAGCCTATGTAATGCAAACATCTTACCTCAACTCAAACAAGAATGTTGTAAGCAAACATACACCCCAGGGAAATCATTAAAAATCAATGACCCAGAGTTACACTGGCATATATTTTTAAAACGTTGTTTATCTGCCCTCATTAAAAAATATCTTTACACAAGGCAGTAATCCTCACTGTGTGAATTAATAACTGTGTTTCTTTTGAGTTCTATTGTTGTGCTTGTCTTATTCACGGTTCACTGCTTCCTGCTCCTGTTTTGTGTACCGTGCTATTTACATAGACGCTGGATTATTATCTGCCTTCTGAAGTGACAGGCAAAAGTCTGGAGCTTCTGGGAGCAGTGGGGAAATTGCTTGCATAGAAGAAACGTGCTTTGTGCTTTTATTTTATTTTATTTTTTTTAAAGGAAAACAGCTATCCAGGCAGTATAAAAATCAGGATTAAGAAGCAACAAGGACAAAAGCATAACAAAGTAGACAATAGTATAGAGAGAAGAAAAAAATGCTTGTTCTCTAAAGTACATCTGTGACAAATAAACAGGCATGAGATTATTTCACTGAAGCCTCTTAAATTCTCAAAAGGCTGGTTGCATATTCAATAACACATACCCAGGAGCCATCCTGCTGCATAGGGAATGTGGGCTAAGCCCTCTAGGGATGTCTGGAATCATGGATAGTACTACACTTTATGTTCACTATGTTGTTCTTGTACTTAGGATAAAGAGTAATTGGTAAACTAGACAAGGCAAGAGACTCCCTGTTAGCACGTGTCTTTACAATGTCAGTTTTATGGTTTCATCTTCTCACCCAAAGGGAACACTTTACATCGTCTTATTGGATCTTAATTTCTGTTATTACTCTTGCACAGCAAACCTATTTTTGTACGGAATACTTAAACATAGCATTGTGGTACCTCCAGTCATATCTGATAGCTGAGACTAGTGGGTGACCATGGGCCTAAGATAGACACAGTGTGACATCTCACACTAGGAAAATCAAGACAGGGAGATTGCATTGTGGTATTCAGAATAGTACATCATTTAAGAGAAGACTTGTTTATCTCTGTAAACATCCAATAAATATTTTCAAACCACAAATGGTATGCGGGTCACTAAAACTATGGAAGACAAACCACAGAGAAAGGATCATGGCTGTACTCTGAGAGGCATCAAGGCTCTGGGAATGGGAAAGGAAATGGAGACCCATAGGGGTGAGGAAGCATTCCTGTGCTGGCACTTCATTTGCACACTCACCCTGATTCAGCCATGTTCTGTTTTCTCATATACATGTGAAGACAATTCTTACTGGGGGGGTGTGTTATTATAACTGGGAATCAGAGATATGTGAAATGAAAGGATCCCCTGTTCTAAATGACAAGTGATTTGAGCCCAGCCAGCACATTTCAAAGCATTCCTGGTTTTATAAACCATTAGCATCATTATGTCCACAAAAGGAGAAGAAGTCTACTCATGGCTTTTCAAGCTAGTCTTCACTTTAAGTAGTTTTTTTTTTCTTTTCTTTTTTTTAAAAGTCAATTGAAAAGTTGAGTTTAAAAATAAATAATTCATATGAAGGAAGCTTTTGGACAAATCTTTCTAGAAGGCGAAAATTGTATAGTTGTGGCAGTATGAATATAGAAGGCTTTTTTATTTTATTTTAGTAGAGTCACAGGGAGAGTATCCATATATAAAAATAAGAAACGTGACTAAAACCTCCCTTAGTTTTACATTTGACTTTCTGAGTTCTGAAAAACATGGAAGACGGCTTTTGTCCTGCCTACTTTTCTTTTCCTTTTTTGTTCCTCTACAATTGACAATGTAATGGCCTCACTGTCAGTTCAGATCCCACTGGTCTGAGAAGTACTTTTTCTGCGAGAGGACAACACTCTAGCATATGCATAAATCTTTAAAGGATAATTGCATAATCATATTTGATTTTGCCTGGGTCACTTGAAACCATAGCTAGCACCAGATTTTCTTAGCTGCTGCAAATTAGCTGCTTCATAGAAATTCTAAATTATAGGGTTTGGGAAGGCAATGAGTCTAAAGTTTTCCAATGTAAATCACTTACGTAATAAATACCTTTAAATTATCTGCACACGTGTGTGGTTATGTGTATGTATACAAAAACACATACTCCAGTTACTTTCAAAATTCAGATTAGGCTGCCTCAATAAATTTGGAATATAAGTGTTTGAAGCACATGTTTAGAGTTAGAATCAGCAGGTTCATCATAGCATGATGGAGTGGGCTTCAAGGAGTAGTAAAGTTCACGGCATAGTAAGCCAGGGGCAACGAAAGGGGGTGGGCACTTGTATTCTTTTCATTGTCCACTTTCTTCTGATTCTGCACAGGTCCCAATCCATGGGATGGTGCTGTCTTCCACGCAAAAGGAGTTTTTTCCTTTTATTTAATCTTTGGCTTTCCCACAAAAGAGAAAAGAAAAGAAAAGAAAAGAAAAGAAAAGAAAAGAAAAGAAAAGAAAAGAAAAGAAAAGAAAAGAAAAGAAAAGAAAAGAAAAGAAAAGAAAATACTTGCAACACTCTCCAGTCAAGCATTCCTGTTGATTTGGAAATGAAAATTAGCCAACATGTAGCGTCACTTGTTTTGAGTACCGATTCACCGTGATATCCCTGATCTACTTTTCAATTTCTGAGACATAAAACCATGACCAAGAGACCTTAGAAGATATTGTTTAATTTGGGGTTTGCCATTCAGAGGGGGGCCCTGAGCCATCCCAACCTTGAGCATGACAGCAGGGAGGCAAGCATGGCACTGAAGCAGTAGCTGGGACTTTACATCTGATCTATGAAACACTAGGCAGAGAGAGCTAGCTTGGAATAAATGGCCTTTTGATGTCTCAGTCCTGACCATCAATAATGCCACACTTCCCAAAATAGTTCCACCAAATGGAGACCAAGGACTCAAATATGTGAGCCTACAGTGGCAGGTCTCATTCAAACCACCGCAACAGGTTCTATAAAATTCTAGTTCTTGCATTAATGGCTATAAAATACACCACCTTTAAGTCAGATCTAATGCAGATGTTCTCATTTTTTGACTGCAAGAGGATGAAGACAGAGGGATTGTCACTGAGAACCAACTAAGCCCCCAGGCTCCCTGATGTTTAAAAGATGAACCTAACATCCTGCTTAATGCATTCTCAAGGGTGTGTCTGATTTATGAAGCTTAATGTGCACTTGCGACATATCTGATTTACAAAGCTTTCTTGATTAGAGGGGAGGTTTTTCTTGGTCTACTATGATTGGTTTGTAAAACTCAGATTGTGCATTAAAAGCAGCCTTTCTACTTTAAAAAGGTTACTGCACAGAGCTTAAGGGCCCCAAATCACAAACCTTTGTCGTTTCCTCTACCAACTGTGTGGTCTCGGGAATTACTTAAGCCCTGTAAGCCTCAGTGGGTTTTTTTGTTTGTTTGTTTGTTGTTGTTGTTGTTTGTTCTTGTTTTGTTTTTGTTTTTTTCATATGTAATATGTGGATAACAGTAATAACTACTAATACATGTTCTGTCACAATTAAGTGAAACTTTGATTCTAAAGTCCTTAGCAGAGTTCCTGCGATATATCATGAGCTCTTTAAATACTCGTGTTTGCTGTTGTTAATATAGTAATGGAACACAACACAGGCCCCTTTAAGAAAGGAGCTAGGATAATCTCCCAAACTCATATGTCTATGTCTTTTATTTCACAAGTCAGCACTGGACTCTCTGCCCCCTTTTAATCTTTCAGTAGTGATCTTCAGTCAAGTGTAATCTGTTCTCTCTTTAATTTCTTTCTTTTTTTTTCACATTTGACTATTTCATTTTTGAAGGTATTAGATAACACCTTCCTAGAGTTTAATGTTTTATGTTTGAAATTTCTATACTAAATATAAGTAAGTATATACTAAGTATTAAGTTTATTACCAATTTTAAAATGATAAAATTAGATCAACTTTTTAAAGCTGGCTATTCATATGCTACAGGCAGGAATTGAATGTTAGCCATCCTAAATTGGAAGGTGGTTAAATTGTCAACATACCATGTTGCGCTCACCTCATCCAGCAAGGAAAAACGCAACACGGTCGGATTCTTCTCAACAGCTTTATTGCAGGAACACCTCAATGCTATGGGAACTCCGGGAACCCAGGGAGGACTGCTTATATACACCCCAGCACTGGGGAGGGCTATGTATCCTCCTGGGATTGGTCAGTCTGCTGGCACTTTAATTTGTATGCACCCGCTAGGGAGGGGTTGGCGCCAGATTTGGGCTAGCGCCTGTGCAGTGGCAGTTGTTTACTGCAATGGTGTACCTGAGACCAGCGCCGTCTTTTAGGCACCGGCTGCCTACAATACCAAAAAGTTTTAGCTAGTCCTATGGTGTAAAAAATGCAAACCATGGGTTGTTAAAATGGTTAATCAGATAAAGGTACTTGTCAACAAGATGACAACTCAAGCTAATCCCTGGAACTCCCGTGGTGTCTCGGACTTCTGGGGACAATCTGGAATACTGGAATACTGAATAAAAATACTGGGATTTACACACTCTCACCCCTTCACACATAATAAAGATTCAGTAAAACAAACAAACAAACAAAAAAACAAACAAACATGACAACAGAACTTACCTCTGAATTAAATAACATTCAAAGTGTCTGTTGTGTTAGATAATTCTAGACTGGACTACCCACTGAGGGATCTACTGTCAGCTATGTGGTGGGGAGGCTACTAGTTTTAGCTGGGCTTTCTCTTCTGTTACAGGGTTGACTTCTTGTGATGGTATTAGCTGAAAGAATTGTGCTGCTGACCATACCACCTCTCATTTGTTTTGTTCCTAAGGGTAGACTGTTTGCTGACATGATGACCTGATAAATCTGGAAGACCAGAGAAGAACATGATACCTGATGGGTTTGGGGTATATAACTGATCATATCATGACCTCCTATTCCATTCAACAAAGCAAGACACACATCCCAACCTCAAAGAGTGGGGAACAAATTTATATAACTGAAGCAATGAAGTTCAAATTGCAAGTATGGACTTGTAGGTATGAGCTAGGGGACTGCCTCTCTGTCTCTGTCTCTGTCTCTCTCTCTTTCTGTGTGTGTGTCTGTGTGTGCATGTCTCTGAAATCAGTTTCCACACCTGCTGTTTGGCATCTTTGTTTCCCTTCTGTGATCTTAGTGCTTGCCTGTGTTCATTTCTCTCTAAGTTTGAAGAACTTGAAAGAATACTAAAGTGCATACCTACTTGCCCTGGTTCAATGCAAAGGACTGAAACTGCCTCTATAAAGAGTAAAATATTAATGGGAAAATTTCTCATTAAGGATGACTTTAGCTGAGTGCCTACAATAGAACTTTGCAGCAATGAGAAGAAAAGCTTTGGAATTACTTCTAGCCATCTGTCTTTATTTTGCTAAACTACTAGACTGACTTCCCCCAAGAAAGCCATGCATGAGGTAGCAATGGGGGGAAAATCTACACAATAATTTGCAAACACAGATTTCTGTGCTTTTTATGGTCAAAAGAGGAATTCAGCTTGGGCTGTAGAGCCCTATGGCAACACTGCAAAACCATTGCAAGGTACCCACTTCCAAATTTATCTTTGCCTAGAGCCTCATCTGATTTATTTTAAAGTATATTTCTCCAAGATGCCCAAAGTCAAAACATTATTTACAACGTGGGCCTAGAAACACAGCATACTACATCTATTTTCCAGAACAAAGGGAGGTGGGAAATACGTTCTTATGATGGCAAGAAAATATAGCTCCTTATTTATTTACAACCTTCTCCCACTTTGAAAGAGTAGCCAGCTTGCACAATTGGCAGCAAGTTAAGCCACACATGTGGCAGAATGAAAAATCAATCTTTTGTATCAGTGTTGCTCTTGATTGAGCAGCACCTGTATGTTTCAAGAGAAAGAGGAGAGAGATTTTGCAGTTATTGATCTCAAAGTCATTATCGCCCATGTTCAGTGATAGCACCCAACATTTGTTTGAATTACTAGGAAAGGGTGAGGAGACAAAAAAACAGCAGTTGTCTGTACAGAGCCATTGAATTTGGACCATTGAATCTGCTCCTCTGAGAATCAATGGTTTCTCTCTGAATTTCCCTTGGACCCACATAGACACACTTGGCCACTGACATGCTCATTGCAGTGAGTGATTGGACTTGCTTGCTAGAGGAATGTCATTCTTCTGGAAGGAAACTGAAACTTCATAAGCCTGTATCTGAACACCAGTGCACAAATTTTTCATTTTCATTATATATTCACTTTATGCTGACTGAATTCCAAAGAATGACTGCTGGAAGTTTTATTCCCCACAAAAGGTGCATATAATGAATACTCTAAATTGTTGCCCTTAGGAAATTTGCATGCAGAGGAAGAAAGGAGGATAATTTTTGCTATAGGATTCCTTCTGTTATATACAAAACAACTGATTATTAATGGGAATTCAGTAGCTGCCTATTGACCACAAAAATTGCATCAAACATCATCCAAATAGTATTGATAATATATAGATATAGGACGAAATATTTCCTGAACTCTAAGAGGCAATGGAGTGGCATAGACGATTCAGTGCAATGAGGTTTGTGGTGATACTATTTGAGAAATAGAATTAAAGTTAATTAGAGTTCATAGTCTGAAAGTTTGCTTTGAATTAAGAATAACAAGTGGAGTCTTCATGGCAAAGGTGATAATTGGGTGGGTGGTCCTCCTATGGTGTATAACCATGACCATTATTTTCATTTTGTATCATGTTGTATACCTCATTCTGCCCTCAGCTAACCTATGGTATGTGGTATGGATACTGTCGCTGCTTTGTTTTGCGTTGGAAATATTTTAGACTATTCCTTCTTGCTGTGTTGTGTTCCTTCTGTTTATAAAGAATGCCTCAGCAGAAATGTGCTCAAGTTATACCTATCTTAAAACCAATGAGGCTTTTAGCAGAGGGAGTAAAATAACATTTCTCTGCCTTTATGTTTCTTCATTCAATTGCAGCTGTCCTCATCAACTCTTCTGTCCTTAGGGCTATAAATAGAGCATTCTCTAGACATGTTCCTTCTATACTGGGGAGAGGATGGATGTGCTTTCTTCTGTTGTATAAAGCACAGTTTGGGATGAAAGTTTTTGTTAGTTTTCTGCAGTTTGCCTTATACATGTACTATCCTAGCCTCAGAGTCTCAAGTAGTATAGGAGAACTAGGAAAATAAAATGTAGTGATTCATTAATAATTTCTGTCCCTAGGAAGGGAAAACAAATTGTTCAAATACAGTCTTCTATGTGTATTCTGATTCTTTACCCAAGACTGTCTATAAAGTCTACCATCTAAACCAGAAGTTAGTGTGCCACAGCTGCTAATCAGGCTGCATCACATAGGTATAACAAGTGCCTGATTGATATACCAGCTAAAAGCAGAGTAGGTTGTATATAGATCAATTGGCTCTCACCCAGGGACGTAAATCTTTGCAATTGTCAGTATATACTAAAAGGGAGTTTTAATAAACTATAGTCTCGTTTCATAATTTACAAAATAACCTCCACTAGATGCTTGTGGCGTAGAAGATGTCATTCTTAACAAAATGTGGACAGGTGATTAAACGGGTTAAATTTGTTCAATGTGATTTATCTCTAGTTGCATCTATTTTCCTGCTCATGGCACAAGTGTGAGTGTGGAGGGGAATACATTGTCTTCATGACTTAATGGAATCGTGATGTGCGTATATACTACAGTTTCTTCAGTCATCTCATTGTTGCTGGACAACTCGGTTGAGTCCACTACTGTGAAGAGTGCTGAGATAAACATCATGCTAATATTTCTTTGCTATGTCTACTCCCTGTCCTTTTGGTAAACATCCATACTCAGAAACACAAATATTTTTCTCTTATTTATGTTTTTCTCTCATTCATGGCTCATATGCTCTAGACATTCATTAAATCATGTAAGGACATGTGACACAAAAGTAGGAGTAAAATCATTTATGGGACAAAGAGGTGCAAAAGAGAAGAGTGGGATAGGTAGGCATGTAAGATAGTTGATGAAAGTGTCAGGTACATCATGGAAGCACCAAGGGTCAGTGCAGTTTCGCAGTTAAGCAATGACAAGTTTGACATAACCAAAACATTAAGTGAATGTTTCCTAAACTTTGTAAAAATAGAATTACAACCTGGTACTCCATGCTGCCTGTAGGAAATGGCAGTTTAGTGAATATCCACACTAAAGGTGGGGTAGATCTAGAATTTCTAGGATGGATGGTATTTTCAATGGCAAAGCCAAGAGCAAGGCTCAAAGATGGAAAGAATTTGAGAATCATGGTGAGGTCAGAGAGAACAAATCCACTAGAGAGAATGGGTTGTACTGAATTGCTTAGAAAATACAACATCTGAATTTGGCAGGGTGAGGTCAGTCACTGATTTGCTGGGCTGTGAAGATAGACATCAAATAGAGATGGGTTAACCAGTGGAGTGTTTCTGCTCCTCAGTCAATACGGGGTGAAACAGTCACTCCACCTGTGGTGCTGTCAACTGTTTGTAGTTCCATCCTATGGTACTCTGGGTTCTTTCAGAGTCTATGGAAAAAGCCGGTGGATGGAGGACTGGCCAGGAGCTTTCTCAGGAGTGAGAATGAAAGCCTGTGCATCTCACCAGTCAGCTCCCCTTCAACTGGAGCTAAGGTGAACAGGACACAGAAAACAGGAACAGAAATCTGCCATGGGTGTTTCTTCTCTGTCTTCTGGAGTTGGAAAAAATAGCAAGCAAATGGCTTTGAAGTAAAAGATATTTAGCAGGGTTTTTTCAGCTATTGCATGATCTTATTTCCTTGCTGTAGTTTATTTATTAGGAGCTTGCTGCTTGCTTGCTTGCTTGCTTGTTTTTTTGCTTTCTTGCTTTCCTCCTTTCTCTCTTTCTCTCTTTTCCTCTCTCTCTCTTTCTTCCTTCCATTCTCTTTCTTTCTTTCTTTCTTTCTTTCTTTCTTTCTTTCTTTCTTTCTTTCTCTCTCTCTCTCTCTCTCTCTCTCTCTCTCTCTCTCTCTCTCTCCCTCCCTCCCTCCCTCCCTCTCTCTCTCTCTCTTTTCTTTCTTTCTTTCTTTCTTTCTTTCTTTCTTTCTTTCTTTCTTTCTTTCTTTCTTTCTTTCTTTCTGTTTGTTGATAAGCTCCCCTTTCCCTCCCATTGAAAACAGATTTTTTTTTCCTTACGTAATATATTCTGATTACAGCTTCTCTTTCTACTCCTCTCAGTTCCTCCCACCTCCTCCATCCAGATAGAATTTCTCTTTCTGTATCTCATTAGAAAATAAATAGGCTTCTAAGGAATAATAATAATAATAATATCAAAATAATAAGAGAAAAAACCAAACATGCCAGAATTGGACAAAACTAACAGAAATGAAAAGAGCCCAAGAGCAGGCACAGGAATCAAAGCCCCACTTGCTCACACACTCAGGAGTCCCCCAAATATACTAAACTGAAAGCCATAATACATATGCAGAGGGCCTAGTGCAGACCCATGCAGGCTCTGTGCTTGCTGCCTCAATCTTGTTGAGTGATAATGTTGATTTTGAGGGCATGTCTTTTTGGAATCCCCCATCTCTTTCTGCCTTACAGAAGTGACTCTTACAATCCTTCTCTTCTCTTTTCCAAGTGTCTTAGTCAGGGTTTCTATTCCTGCACAAACATCATGACCAAGAAGCAAGTTGGGGAGGAAAGGGTTTATTCGGCTTACACTTCCATGCTGCTGTTCATCACCAAAGGAAGTCAGGACTGGAACTCAGACAGGTCAGGGAGCAGGAGCTGATGCAGAGGCCATGGAGGGATGTTCTTTACTGGCTTGCCTCTCCTGGCTTGCTCAGCCTGCTCTCTTATAGAACCCAAGACTACCAGCCCAGGGATGGTCCCACCCACAAGGGGCCTTTCCCCCTTGATCACTAATTGAGAAAATGCCTTACAGTTGGGTCTCATGGAGGCATTTCCTCAACTGAAGCTCCTTTCTCTGTGATAACTCCAGCTGTGTCAAGTTGACACAAAAATAGCCAGTACAATTGACCCCTTGTCAACTTGACACACAAACACATCACTAGTAAGCCTCAACCCTTACATTCTTACTCATCCCCAAGATCTAAATAACTTTAAAAGTCCCACAGTCTTTACATATTCTTAAAATTTCAATCTCTTTAAAATATACATCTCTTTTAAAATCCAAAGTCTTTTTACAATTAAAAGTCTCTTAACTGTGGGTTCCACTAAAACAGTTTCTTCCTTCAAGGGGGAAAATATCAGGGCACAGTCAAAATCAAAGCAAAACTCAATCTCCAACCGTCCAACGTCTGGGATCCAACTCAGTATCTTCTGGGCTCCTCCAAGGGCTTGGGTCACTTCTCCAGCCATGCCCTTTATAGCACACACGTCGTCCTCTAGGCTCCAGATGCCTATACTCCACTGCTGCTGCTGCTCTTGGTGGTCATCTCATGGTACTGGCATCTCCAAAACACTGCATGACCCCTTCAGTCCTGGGCCTTCAATTGCAACTGAGGCTGCACCTTCACCAATGGCCTTCCATGGCCTCTCACAGTGCTGAGCCTCAGCTCCTCTGCATGACCCCTTCATGCCTTCAAAACGAGTACCACCTGGGTGACCCTTACACATTACCAAGTCCCACTGCAGAAGGAGTACAACCTTGCCTATCTCTGGAACACAGCCTCTTTGTGCTTTCAGAAAACACTTCCCAGAAGATGTCACCTCAACGATGCTGGTCTCTTCTTAATCACCGCTAATTTCTTAGCTCCAGCTAACCAGCATCAATAGTCCCAGTAATGCAAAGTTTTTGCTTTAGTAGTTCTGGTATCTTGTTAATCACAGCTGATTCTTCAGCCCCAGCTAACCAGAACTACAAAATCTTCACAATCAAAACAGCAATGGCCCTGAAAAGTCTTTAATTTTCCCTCTGAAATTTCACAAACCAGACTTCCATCTTCTGCACTGTTCTCAACATTATCTTCCAAGCTCCTACACAACATCTGACAGAGCTCTTAACAACGAATGGATCTTCAAGCCTAAAGTTCCAAAGTCCTTCCACAGTCCTCCCCAAAACATGGTCAGTTTGTCACAGGAATACCCCACTCTGCTGGTACCAATTTGTCTTAGTCAGGGTTTCTATTCCTGCACAAACATCATGACCAAGAAGCAAGTTGGGGAGGAAAGGGTTTATTCGGCTTACACTTCCATGCTGCTGTTCATCACCAAAGGAAGTCAGGACTGGAACTCAGACAGGTCAGGGAGCAGGAGCTGATGCAGAGGCCATGGAGGGATGTTCTTTACTGGCTTGCCTCTCCTGGCTTGCTCAGCCTGCTCTCTTATAGAACCCAAGACTACCAGCCCAGGGATGGTCCCACCCACAAGGGGCCTTTCCCCCTTGATCACTAATTGAGAAAATGCCTTACAGTTGGGTCTCATGGAGGCATTTCCTCAACTGAAGCTCCTTTCTCTGTGATAACTCCAGCTGTGTCAAGTTGACACAAAAATAGCCAGTACACCAAGGATTGCTAAACCTCTAGGGGAGGAATTTGATGGTAAAATTCCATTTAGGATCAAGTGTTTAAAGATCTCTCACTTCTGCCCATTCTTTCTGTGGGTCTCTGTATTTGGACCTATTTGTTTCAGGAGGAAGCATCTCTGATGATGAATGAGCAAGGCACTGATGTATGAGTACAACAGTATGTCACTAGGGCTCATTTAATAGCTACATTTATGCATAGCTATATATTTTATAGCTAATTTTTGTTTGTTTTAGTCCAGTAATATTTAGTTTTACCATAGTTACTTAGGCTATGTAGTCTTGGGTTTTTGTTTTGTTTTGTTTTGTTTTTGTTTTTGTTTGTTTAGGGGTCTTTTTTGATATTTTATGTAGTTTTGTTTTAATTGTTATCCCCTTTCCCAGCTTCCCCTCCAACAACCCCCTCTCCTAGTCTCAGGTTCTTCATCACCCACACATGGAGTGAGCCTTAAGTCAGATCAGATTTTGATTAATTACAACCACAGACTTCATGCCACTATTGCTTTTAGCATATCTTTCAAACAGAAGAGCATTTCGGATTAAAGGGTTTGTAGAACAACAATATCATCCAACCAAATTTCCCAGAGCTCCCAGGGACTAAACCACCAACCAAAGAGTACACACAGATGAACCCATGGCTCCAGCCACATGTGTAGCAGAGGATGGCCTTGTCGGGCATCAACTGAAGGAGAGACCCTTGGTCCTGTGAAGGCTCTATGCCCCAGTATAGGGAATGCCAGGGTGTGGAGGTGGGAGTGTGTCGTGGAGAAGCACCTTCATAGAAGCAGGGGGAGGAGGATGGGTTAGGGGGTTCCAGGAGGGGGAAACCAGGAAAGGGGATAACATTTGAAAGGTAAAAAAATAAGCCAAATAAATTTTTTTTAAAAAATGCTATTGTGAAAACACACACACACACACACACACACCACACAAGGGTTTGAAGTTTATGTTTCTCTTCTGGAAATGTGTAATGTGCCTTCCTGCACAAAACTGGTAGAACGTAGGGATGAAGGTTCTATGTAGGCACTGGGTCTACTTCCTCATAGTAAATGAGTTGTGTAGATGTTATCTGCAGCAATGGGACTTTACTGTAAGTTTGTAGACAGCAATCTATAGTCTTAGCAGCCTGGGTTATTTAGAGATTCCCATTGAATCTGTCTGGCTAACAACTCCATAGATGTACCCCAATCCTGGTACTGAAAGCTTCATTTGATGACAGGGGACATCCAGTGGGAGGCTCTGTCTCCCCATTCTTTGCTTATTTCATTTAGTTTGATCCAATAGATGTTTCTACTTTATGAAGCTTCTGATGTCCTAGGTTTGCATGCTCTTCTGCACATTTTAGCTGTCTTTCCCCACTTCCACGTAATCCTCCCATTCCAGCCACCCACCTGTAACCGCCTGTTTTATTTCCTTTTATAATGAGATCTATCTTTTCCTTTGAGTCCCTTACTATATGCAGAGGCTCTGTGGTTGTATGAATTGGAGTTCAGTTACCATTGATTTGGCAGCTACTACACACACACACACACACACACACACACACACACACACAAGCAAACACATCCCACATTTGTCTTTCTCAGTCTCAGATACTTCACTCAGAATATTTTTTTTCTAGTCTCATCCATTTGCCTATACATTTCTTTTTCTTTAATGGCTGAGTAATAACTCCATTGCATAAATATACCACACTTTTTAATCCATTCCTCTGTTCAGGAACATCTAGGTTTTTTAATTTCTGGCTAGTATGAATAGTGTAGCCATGAATGGTTGAGTGAGTATCTCCTCTGTAGGATGAAGCATCTGTTGGCTATATTCATGAAGCATCATGGCTATACCATGAGTGGTATAGCTGGATCTCAAAGTACTTCAATTCCCATCTTCCTGAGGAACCACCACACTGATTTTCACAGTGGCTGTACAGGTTTCCACTCCCTCTTCAATGGATGAGTATTTCCTTACTCCACAATCTTGTCAGCATGAACTGTCACTTGTTTTGTTGATCTTCGACATTCTGACAGGTGTAAAATGAATTTTTTTTTATTAGAAACAACCAAGAAACAGCAACAAGACTTGGATCCAATCTGCCTTCTGGTTTGAAGGGAAAATTTTCATAGTAGTTGTTAGAGTCTGATGCCACCCATGTGGGATTTCCTCATAGCATGGAGTTACATGAGATTTGAGGAATTTAGATGCAAAGAGAAGAAAAATGAAAACCCACAATGATAATGATTATTAAGACACTTTCTGTCCAAAATATGTGAGCACTACCTATAGCTATGGGAACTTGGATAGCAGTTACTCAGACACAGGCTGGAGATCTTGCCAGGTGTCTGACAGTGTCAGTGGTAGGGAAGGCAGGCACTGTAATTGCTCCTCCATCTATGATTATGGCCAACAGATTTGACAATGTTGGGGCTCTGCAAGATACTAGCATCTGGGAGAATGTAGCCACAACAGTAAATATTCTATAGTGAACAAATGGGCATTTGGAGAAGTTGCTTGTGAATTCATTGTAGCAGAAGTTTACGAAGGACAATATGTTCAAACTCTATCCACTATAGTCCACATGATATTGGTATTTACTATGGTTAATAATAATGTAAAGGGGGGCAATGTTCCTGCATGTGGAGAGTGTGTTTTATTTTTATTTTATCATAAAGTAAAACATCAATAAAACAAGGCACAAAACACTTTTATAAATCAATAACATTCCAATAGGTCTAGAATTCCCTTCACCTATACTAGCTCAATTGTTCTCTGTTCTTCCTATAAAATGGCCAATATTATGATTTTTCTATATATTTTCCTGCTTATGAATACAACATATACTGAGCAGCAGAAGAAATAAATGGTAATATTTGGAATGTATTTATAAAACACATCTACACATATATTGAACTGCTCTGTTCTTTTAAAATACACATACTTTGAGTATCCTTGATGATCCCATCATCCATTGTATAAAATACCACCATTTTTTAATTTCTTCTGTCTTAGTGAGGGTTTTACTGCTGTGAACAGACACCATGACCAAAAAGACAACATTAAATTGGGACTGGCTTATAGGTTCAGAAGTTTAGTCCATTATTATCAAGTCAGGAACATGGCACAGGAGGAGCTGAGAGTTCAGCATCTTGTTCTGAAGGCCAACAGGAGGAGACCGGAATCCACAGGCAGCCAGAAAGAAGCTCTCAAACCCCCAAAACACAGTGACACACTTCCTCTAACAAGTCTATACCTATTCCCACAAGTCCACCCCTTCAAATATTGTCACTTTCTAGGCCAAGCATATTCAAACCACTTCAGTTGAAATACCTTAATTCATATTTTGTTCCTTTGTGAATAAACCGACTATTGGATTGTTTTCTTCACAGAAAATTCTCAAGCATCCCAATGCAGCACGATAGTGTTTCCACATCCTTCGACAGTTATTTAGTTACTCTGCAATATGTTTGCTGAATTTAATGCTCAGAGGTTTTCATTATTTATTGTCTCTATGGTCTTTGCTATAATCATGGATTTGACTATTTCTAATCTGTCATGAAGGTAACATTGTAATACAGATTCAGGAACATGCACGTCTTTGCACCCATGAAATACAAACTGAGTGGTTAGCCTTCAAATTTCAAGATCCTGAGACACACTTTGGTGTCTACATTCACTGTAAATAATAGAGATAGGACTAGGATGTAGCTCTTCATGGATTGCCTGCCATACATTTGTGCATTCACTTTCATTATTCTTTGCTCTACCTGACATTGTGGACGAGTTTACTTAGTGGGAGATGATATTCTTGCCCAGGGATATACAGCTTTGACAACAAACATGTCTCCTAGCACTTGCTGTCAATTTGAAGGTTACCAAAAGTCACCAAGTAAAACAATGAGCTGAGATTTGATATAGGAATGAAGTTATAAATAATAATTTAGAATGCATGAGAAAGTGTTTGAGGAAAGATCGAAATCTTCAGATAGTAGCAGCAGCAGTAGCAATAAAGGTTTAAGATGCAAAGATGCTGTTCGAAGATAATTACGTGTCAAACCTTCTTTGCACAAAAGCTCAGTGAGTGAGGTGGCACATGCAACTTTTCTTTGATGTAGTCAAAACAGAAATCCAGAGGGGTAGATAGCTTCCTGAGATCCTACAGCTTGTTGACATGGGCTGGTAGGAGCATTAGCTTGAAAAGGTCACAATTGGAGTAAGGACAGGCTGAAAAGAGTCCCATGGATCCAGGATAGAGATCAAATACAAATGCTTTGCAGGTAAGGTGCTTGATCTATTCCTGGAAAACAGAGGCTGGTATGGAAAAGTTTCTGGAAACTTCTTTATCAAAAGTATCCCGTTGAAACAACTTTGAGGCATCACATAGTTTATCTGAAGCAGTGATGGATAACATGTGATCTGAAAATAAAGAATCTGGAAATTAGTATTTGGGGCTTTTCCATGGTGGACTGGGGCTCTCTGGGACCACATATAGAGGGAGGCTAGCATGTCAGTTGTGGCATTTTATAAGATGCAGTTTGGAGTCATAATAACTTGGAGATAATGGATAATTATATTTCTACTTGATAGCCTCAAAGAAGAGTTATAGAAGTCAGGCCTGCTGGTTTTGAAAGAGCCTACCAGCTCTACAATAGTAAATAATCTCATGTCGCTGGGCTCTATCCCAGCACTTAGTGTAGTCAACTTTGACCTGTTCCTTGGATAAAGACATATAAATATACTATTCAACTTGTGGATGACATATGATGACATACTAATATAGAATAAAAACTATAATGTCAATTAAATAGGGTGAAAGTAAACATTATCTTCAAAAACACTATAATCTTAAAGGTGAAAACATTAAAATTTTACATTAAGTTTAAGTACATGTATACATGTGAATGTATATGTGTTCATCTCTCTCTCTCTCTCTCTCTCTCTCTCTCTGTGTGTGTGTGTGTGTGTGTGTGTATGCGTGTGTGTCTATACTAATAATTAAATATCCAAAAGAGTAGAGTCTTCACTTAATAGAATAGATTCAGGCACAAGATAAGTTTTCAGTTATCAGCTGAATGGAATAACTTGAGGATGCCTAAATCAAAAGAGGCCTTCTATTTTATTCCTGATATGCCATGGTGCATGGGGGCAAGTACGTTTAAAATACTTTATATTACAAATGCTCCTAGTAATCTTAAGTACAGTGGACTCTAGGAGATGTGTGTTCCTAAATTTGCTCTTTGCACTTAGCAAAATGTAAATGTCCCCTGGGTGTGATGGTAAAATCCCAGTATCTAGGAGGTGGAGAAAAGAAGCCTTCCAAGTCTATATAGACATTCCAGACCAGCCTTACATAGCCAGACCCTGCCTCAAACTAACAAAACAAATAAAAAGCTAAAGGAGCAAATCAAAGTGACACACCCTTAATTATCTTACTAGAAGAGTAAGATGAATGTCAACTATTTCCTACTAGTAGATTACACACCATATCTGTCACTAATACACACTCTTCTTTTTTTTTCTATTTTTATACTTTATATAATTAATACAACAGTGCTTGTATAAAAATTCACACGAAGTTGCTAGAGAGCATACAAGTTCCAAAACTATACTGGGCGTGTGGTACATTCAGTTTTGTAATGGTGCACTCAGATCAGTGTAACAGGCAGACGTGATGTGCTATCTCATTCTCTTTGGTAAACCTATGCTCCTTACTTACTCCTCACAGTATCGCTCTGATACCCACGTTGTGCAGGGTCTGCACTTCCTGGGATGTCAGACATTAAGGCTGGATTTACAAGAGGCAAGGACTGCCCACAGCAGCGACAGCCCCTGGGCCCTCACCACCCCCCACTTCAGAATGACCCAGTGACTTCCAACTAGGGGTCTCCAGGTCCCTCTGGATCAGGGAGGAAGCAGTTGCTGGGGGGATGGTAGAAACAGAGGCAATCTCTACAAGAACCCAAATGGCCACACTGTGGTGTGATCAGGCCAAATCCAGTCGCCACTAAGTAGATCCCATTGGCCGGTTGATGATTGCTGCTGATATGAACCCCTCACCCACACTCTCCTTTATGTCATTTTCATGTGCTTTGGCTAAGAAGGACTAAAGTAAGCCACCATGGAAATAAAGGTGTAATAGTTTGAATGGATAGTGTCACCCCAGGTTCAAATATTTAAAGACTTAGTCCCAGGATTGCAGAGCCGTTTGGAGAGATTGTAGAACCTTAATGGAAGAAATGTGCTGCTAGTGTTCAGTTTTGGGAGTAGACAGCCTCACCTCACTTCCAGCTTGCTTTCTCTACTTTCTGATGTGATCTCTCAGTTTCCTACTCTTGCCACCTGTTGTCATCCCTCCTCCAATCTCATTGACTCTAGTGAGCCAGAAAAGGTTCTTCTATAAATTGATTCTGACTATAGGGTTTTAGCAAAGCAATAAAAAATAACTAATTGTGGGGTCAAGGAGCTGTGGGGCCCCAGAAGCAGGGCTGAAGCAAGAGTGGGGTTGAGACTTATCCCAAGCCCAGAAATCTCATCCTGAGGTCTGCAGGTGTAGGATAGATGCCCATCTGTCCTGGGTCTGCGTGTCCTGGTGCACGTAGCCCTATGCCCCTACCTTTGCCAGGTTAAACTTTTTTCCCCTTATAAGGTCAAGTTCAGCAGCATCTGGAATTCCTCCTTATGCTAAGGAAGCATCCCCAGCACTCTGGCCAATGGTGTACACTCTCCCCCTAAAGGTTTAAATAACCTTTGATCCTCCATTAAAATGAGCTATCTCCCTGACTCCCTGGAGTTTGTTTGTTGCTCTCACCATCCTGAGGTCACTTATCTCCCAGCCATTCTGCCTTGCCTCCCTTCCCAAGATCCACTGGTTGTGACTGAACATGGGTAGGGAAATGGAGCCTAAACAGTAACTAATATAAAAGGTTATGGAAATGAGATAACATGTGCATAACCTGAAGAGACAGAGAGAAATTTAGTATGACTATAGAAGCTGTTCAAAGCCTGCCTTTACAAATATTACAAACTGTTGGGTCAAATAAGGTACACTGTTTATGACAAAGGGCAGTGGTTAAGGCCTGGGATCACTGTAATTATCTTGGAACAAGATCTTTGCATTTACCTTGTACCTATCCAAATCATTTATATAGTTAATTATCTTCCTAACATGTATTATCTATATAGCTGAACCAAGGTGAAGCTAGCTTAGTGAGGCGTAGTTCTGTTTAGCAAACCAAAGAAAAATTAGTTTTGCCCAACAGTAGATTTAGATGCCTTAAGAGGAAGCAGGTTCTTTTACACTAGAAATACTAGCAGAGATTGTGGCAGAAATGGGAAATAGATGCATGGACTGTGTTGGTAGTTTGGCCCAGTTATCAAGACAGTCCATGTTCTTCCCATGTTCCCTTGTAATACTCAAAGTCAGAAAGATAGGTGGTATGGGAAAATTTAAAAACAAACAAACAAAAAGTGTTGATAGAAGAATTTGGGGAGAGTGTCTATAAGCCATCACGACATAAGGAGAAAAGGAAACAGCATAAATAAGAATTGCCAGGATTTCCAGGAGAGTGAAGAGATCCAGATCTAAAAGAATGTTCTTCATTTCTGAGACAGTCATAAACTCATCCACAACAACTTCAATTAAATAAAGTGTAACCTGGGCAGCTGTCTCAATATACAAGGTGGTCACCTGGAAAAATAAAAGTATATATTTCTCCCCAGAAAACAACCAATTCGAGTTTCTGACAGGGTGGCATCTCAAGGTTCTCTAATCAATTTATAAAACATGGCTGCCAAATCATTTGTGGTCCAGGAGAGATTAAGTCTGATCTGTTTTTAATTGTTGTAATTTCCAAACTGCTTTGTACACTCTGTGTTCTTCTTAATCATAAAAGCAACCAAACTAGCAGGCAAATAGATTTAATTTTACTGTGTTTTCTTCTTAGCTTCTTAGGTTTTGTTATTTGAGAACTCTGCTATCCCAGGAGCTTACTTTCAACCCTCACCAAATACTGTTCTTGCAGCTTGCTTGGAAGAAGGGAAGAAAGCACCAGCTCTGCTTAGAGGTTGTGAGATTATGCCAATCTATGCAAATTCACAGACCCATGAGACACAAAGAGAATGAAGAGACAGTTCTCAAAGCAGACATTTCATTTTGCTGCTCCATGTGGTATATGTTCTGTGGAAATGTCTTGGTTTTTAAGCCAATGGGTGGTGGACTTGCTCACTTCTCCTTTTAATTTCTCTAAGATAAATATGCAAACGAGAGAAAAAAAATATGGGAATTCTCTCCTGATATGCCAAAATTATGGTTAAGACTTTTACTTACATTTCCATCACATTTTATATAGAGCATTAGCTACAGGATGTATTAAAAATACAAATTTTAGGGTACCATTTTAGACTCTAACAAAGAAGATTTCTAAACAAGTGTGTTCTAGAGATGCATATTTTAAGAAGAGTCTGATGCACATAGATATATGACAATTGCTAGTTGTATAGCTACCTTGTTCTGAAAATGTTTCACAGTTCTGCTAATGGCTTTAGGGCCATCAGAACAACAATATGGGTTGTAAGTGAAGTATTTCTGTGCTGAGAGTTTTCAAAGAAATCGACTATTTAAAAATCTTGATAAATTGATTGATTGCAAAATGTTGGCAAGTGAAGAAGTGAATATAGAAGCTGTATTAACTTTAATAGTCTATATCGATACTGTGATGGTTTGCTAACTGCCTCTGTGTGTGTGTGTGTGTGTGTGTGTGTGTGTGTTTACTTTGAACCTAACTAAAGGGTGATTTGAGCAAAGCTTATGGCATCTCTATTCACACAACTCAGGAAGAAGAAGAAAAAAAAAGGTGTGCGTAGGCTGTTTCATTTCCTGGGCAGGGAATTGAGTACCATTCAGTGGTACTGAAAATAAGAAAGAATTATGATCCAGGTAATAAAGCATGATAGATGGCTCAGGGAAGGCCAGTTGGCGTTTTTATTTACCCTTTCCGATAACAGAACAACAAGAGGGCACTCATTCAATTGGGGGAATCAAACAGTAGCACATTCAAAACAAATGATAGGAACCTTCTCTGCCTGTAATGAACTGAAGACGTTGGCTACTGATTGTCAAGGGAGATTCCTGAAGCAATTAAACATTTGTGGGCACATAATGATAACATTTTACAACCCAAATAGGTAGAATAAATTTGACAATTTTGGTTAAGGTTGGCTTATTTTTCTTTAAGAAATATCCGTCTTACTACGTGAAAAAAAAAATACAAAAGGCATTGCTTGCACTCAAATAGATGATGGAACAATCTTACCACGAATCATTAAATCTATGAGAAGAATGAAGGGGTCTTCAAGACTAGGTCAGTCTCATATTTGAAGATTGGCTACAAATACTCTTGGGAAACTGCAGATTGTTGTATTTGCAGACAAGATTTATTATCACAGCATAACTCTAAAAATACAGTGTGGGGAAAGTCAGAGAGAAAAAAATCTGTGGGGGCTGGTGAGATGGCTCAGTGGGTAAGAGCACCCGACTGCTCTTCCGAAGGTCAGGAGTTCAAATCCCAGCAACCACATGGTGGCTCACAACCATCCTTAATGAGATCTGGCTCCCTCTTCTGGATTGTCTAAGGACAGCTGCAGTGTACTTACATATAATAAATAAATAAAATTAAAAAAAAATTAAAAAAAAAAGAAATGCTATAAAAAAAAATAATAAAAAAAAAAAAGAAAAAAATCTGTGGGCAGATTCCTGGGGCAGGGCTCCTTATGCTCTCTGCTTCCCAGGGAGGGTCTCACAAAAAATGCTTTGTCCCAACAATGAGAATGAAGGGACACACATGCAGTGCCTCTGTCCAGAAATGACTGTTAATGGAGGCTGACCTCAAAGGTGCTCTTCCAATAGACCAGTATTCAAGGTTCCAATAAGTAAAGTTTGTGGCAGACATAGTATTGTCTGCACAAACAGTTCATCACAGTGGTTCTCCCTTCCCAGTTAGCTTAGCCTTGTAAGCAACTCTTTCCAGGGGTTATCGTCTCAAAGCGGCTGTGTCAATTCATTTTTGCATAAGTGTAGATAAAAGAGGAAGCTGTTATGATTCGGAGATTAAAAGGACTTTCAGTTGTAGCAGAAACCTATGTCCATCACTCTATATACTTTATATGTCCCATGACTGGGAATTAAGTTACTGAACAGTGTAAGAGAGCAAAATCATTCCCATTGCCTTAAGGCAAAGATAAACAGGTATCACCCTTTCCTAGAAAACTTGGCTTTTCTAAATTTCTCTTTATCGGTTGCCTTAGTCACTTCTCACCATTGATGTATGTGAAGCTTAAATCTTGACATTAATTAAACTCTGAAAGAGAACAATTTACAATCGTCAGAAAGGCAATCCTAATATTTATCTATTTTGTTGCTTCCTTGCATTAGAACAAATATGCTTTCTCTGAAAGATGACCTTTTTAAAAAAATATTTGATAAACTACCAGTATAAACACAGGCACAGAAATGCTTCCAGAATTTGCAGTTTTAAAATGTATCATGAGTCTCCAGATCCCAGTATTCAAATATGACACTGGATCTATTTCAAGGCTAGAGAAGGAATACAGGTAGATTGAGTATGGGGACGATAATGCATTTATCTACAAGTATGATTAGAATAGAGGTTCCGCATTCTGACATAATAAAGGCTAATAAATCTTGTTAAGATAATTGGCCCTCAATGCATTTAATGAATGAATTTATCTGACTGAAAACAAGAGCTTAACTTATAGAGAGAGTGTCAGTAGCTTTTTCAATGTTTTGTATGTGTACTTCTGTGTCTGTGTGTACATGCACACATGTGAATACAAGTGTAATGGCCAGAGCAGAACCTCAGCTGTCATTTCTCAGACATTAACACCTTTATTTGAGACAGGGTCCTTTTCAGGTTTGGAATTCAACAAGTAGGTTAAGGTTGTTAGCCTGCAAGCCCCAGGAAACTCCTAACTCTGCCTCTAGCACTGTGACTACATGTCACATGTCTGGCTTTTTTACATAGCGTTTGGGATTCAACTTAAGTTCATGCTTGTCAGGCAAATGCTTTACCAACTGCTCTATTTCCCAAAGCCCTGGATCATGTCTTACACCTAGCTATATAGTTCATTGTTAAGTGATTTATTTAAAATGAATATATGAACGTTTTAAAATAAAGATTACTCTTCCAAATTTGTTTTAGAATCTACATGTCTTAAGGTTAGCCTATTCAAAAATCAACATAATAGACTTCTCTACCTGCTCTCACCAGACCTGCTGAGCTAGACGCATAGAGGTTAGATTTCCTCTCTTCTCCCATTCCTCTGCCTGCCAAGAAAGCCTGCCCAGCTGCCCAGAGCATAGTACTGTTCCCTGGAGCTGAACTGTTCTGCCACCACTCTGCATTTCCCAATCCCCTACCTGATGTCTTCCCAGAAGTCAACCCAACTGCTCGGAGACTTGCATTGCCTCTTGAGTTCCACTGTTCAGCCCAAGGATACCTACCAGTGGCCAACTGTACCAGGAACATCAAGGTTAGGTCCCCTCTCAACATCTGCTACATCAGGAACATCTGAGGACAACCAGATTGCTAAAGGCCAGCATAAGAACACAATAAACACAAGCCAGGGCAATATAATGCTTTCAGAGTGCAGCTATCCTACTACAGCAAGCCCTGCATATCCTAACACAACTAAATCATAAAAAAATGACCCTAAATTCAACCATATAAATATTATAGAGACCTTTAAAGAGGAAATCCAAGAAACACAAGAAAACACTATAGAACAGGTAGAGGCCTTTAAAGAGGAAACAAAGAGAAATCCTTTAAGAATATAGAAAAAAAAATACAATTAAAGGGGTGAAGGAAATAAATAAAACTTTTCAAGACCTGAAAATAGAAATAGAAGCAATAAAGAAAACACAAACTGAGGTAATCCTGGAGATGGAAAACACAGGGAAGAGAACAGAAACAATAGACACAACCATCACCAACAGAAGGCAACAGTTGTAAGAGAAAAATCTCAGGCATAGAAGATACAATAGAAGAAATTGATATGCCAGTAAAAGAAAAGAGCTTTACTCATAGTAGCCACAAACTGAAAAAAAAAATCTAGATTCCTAAACTGAAGATTTTGGATAAAGAAATGAAATTTTGGATAAAGAAAGAAAATGTGGTCCATCTACACAATGGAATACTATTCACCCATTAAAAACAAAGACATCATGAATTTTGCACTCGAATGGATTGCACTTTAGAATATTATCCTGAGCATGGAACTCCAAGCCAGAAAAACACATATGGTATGTACTTGTCCTCACTTATAAGTGGACATTCGCCATAAGATGAAAGAGAACCATGCAGGCCAACAAGGCACAGTCCCAAATATATTGAGTAATAAGGATGTCCAAGAAAGGATGCATGAATCTCACTCAGAAGGGGAAATTGGTCAACAGAGGTGGATGGAGAGAGGGTACTGGGTAGGAGAAGGGGTGAGGAGGGGAAGTGGGAATGTCCATCAGGTGTGGGGAGGGGTGAGGCAGAAGAAGACTGGGAGTGAGAATGGAAATTAGCAGGGGGCATTTCTGGTGACTAACTGGAGGTCTGGGACTGGAGAGGATATGGGGAGTCTATGGGGTCACCATACCTGAAATACCTTCCAGATGAAGATATAAAGACTAAAGACTTCCAGAGGAAGAAAGGGGATATCAATCCACCCACAAAACCTTCAACCTAAAACTTGTCTTGACTACAAGATGGGCAGAGATTAAGATGGTGGAGAAATTGAGGGAACATCTAACCAATGACCACTCCAAATTGAGACCTATTTCATGTGAGAGCCAAACCCTGACACTATTAATGATTTGCTGCTATGCTTGCATACAGGAACCTATCATAACTGTCTCTTGAGGGGCTTCATTCATCAGTACATGGAAGCAGATGTAGAGACCCAATCTAAACATCAGGCAAAGTTCAGGGAGTCTTGTGGCAGAGTGAGAGATAGAAGTGAACAAGTTGCAGGTGTCAAGGACACAAGAAGATCTACAGAGTCAACTAACCTGAGATTATGGGGCTCACAGAGCCTGGGCTACCAACAAGCAAGCATGCAGGAGATGGACCTAGATAATCTATAAGTTTGTAGCAAATATGCAGCTCTGTCGCCATGTAGGTTCCCTAACAAGTGGAATGGGGGCTGTCTTGATCTCTGTTTCCTGCCATTGGATTCCCTTCTCCTTATTTGGACTTCCTGGTTGGGCTTCAGTAAAAGAGAATGCCTTTAGTCCTGCTGGGCCTAGGTGTCCCAGTGTGCAGTGGTACAAGTGGGGGCAGGGGGCTTCTCTTTCTCTGAGAAGAATAGGAGGTAATGGGGGAGATATTTGAAAGGCTGGGACTGGAACAAGAGGAAGAAGAGGACTGTTGTCAGGATGTGAAGTGGATAAAAAATTAATTATAAGAAAAAAGTCAACAACAAGTGGAAATTAATAATTCTACATCCTCATACTTTCAATTTTTAAGCACAGCTTCGGAAATTTGGGGCTGTGCTATTAATTTGTGTATTAGATTTTGTACTTTCTTTTGGATTCTGACCTACTTCCCTATTAGTCCAGAATAAAAATCTGGCAAAGCCTTAAAACAAACAAAACAAAAGCAAGCAAACAAACAACAAAAACAACAACATAGTAAGTTTCCTATTTATTTTAGGCCTCTTCACTGAGTACATTTCATTGCCAAACCAATCTTCCCAGACATCCTGCTGGTATCACATGTTTCACATTTTTTGAGAGGCTTATTTTATCTTGGGAATAAAACTCTCAATCCTCACCACTATCATCCCATCCAGTCTTGTCCTAATTCAAGTCCCCACTTCAGGACTGAATCAGCTGCAGAGCCTATGACAACTCTGTTGGAACTGGAAATGTGATTTATTCCATTGTGTCTCTAAACAAGATAGAAATGACCAGACTGGCTTACACGCCCTCACCGTTTACTGAAATCTTGACCATTCTGTGTCTACAGGACATGTCCTATCATGGTGAATGTTATTTTTACCTCACCAAGTTGTCTCTTGTTGCCTAGATGGAGAGGGGTGTTCTTAGGGATTTTATGAGGTAAGTGTTGCTATCATGGCTCTTAGAGAATTCATTAAAATATTCTGACCTCCATGAATCAATCTTCTGACTCTTTTTTTATACTACTTAGAATGTTTTAGTCTCTTACCTAATCTACAGGGTAAGATGTTGCAGTAAATCTCCAACCCAAATATGCCCAGGCAATGAAAACACAACTCAGTTAACATGAATACATGCTGTGCACCTAGATTGGGCAGATCTACTGTTACACTACCATCTTCCCCATCTATGAGACCCCTTAGAATTTGCAGTTTCTCCAGGCCATGTGCTTCTGCTCTGCTTTTCTTCTTCTTCTTCCTCCTCCTCTGCATCCTCTCCTTCTTCCATTTTTTTCTTCTTCTCTCTCCTTACCTTCTGCTCCACCTTCCCTTCATTTGCCCAATCATCAGCTTTCCTTTATTTTACAAATTAAGGTGGGAAGCAGGTTTGCAGGAAATCACCTGAGTGTTGACTCATTCCTTGTTTGCAGCCCCTCACAGAAGAACAGAATTAAAATCAAATATAACTATCTCCAGGGCTATCCACAACATTCTCCCCTTCCTGTCCAATTAAAAGACTATTTTATTTATCTCAGATATAATTGAACATAACTATTACTATTTTGTAATTTTTAAAGTACAAGAGACCTAACACCCAGTCCATCAATTTGTTGATTAAACAGAACCTCTGTCATCTATCCTTACTTAAAAGACTAGTTCTGCACCTGGCTATATCTTGGCTTTAGATTGAATGCCATCTGAAAACCATCCTCCCAAATCTGTCCCTCTCAAAGTAAAAAGCCTGGGTTGGCTAGGAGACTATGTAGTTTTTTAACCCCATCAGAAATCCAAGAACAACTGATATTAACTGAAAATATATAGGAAGCCTAAAACAGCTTCCAAAACTTAGCCAATTTATAGAGACTGCTGATCACTTTGACAGTCCCTTACTTCAACACATTGGAACATCAGTCTTCAGCCTACTGTCCAGGGTCATCTGACAGACTTAGAGAAACAGGGATATTAAGGACTAGCCTACTCTGTCTAGGCAGAATCAAGCTATCCTAACCTGTCCTTTCTTTGGACAGTATTATTTCTGTAGATGAAATGAGGCAATTCTTGCCTAGTGGCTGTTTCGCCACAGTAAGCCCTGAGGGTTCCTACTGGCTTTCTATTCCATGAAATGTCACATGGCAGAAAGATGTTTCTGTGTACTGCCCTCCAACATAACTCCCATGATGCTCTCCAGTACTTGTCCTTCTGGGGGCTTCCCTGGGTACATTAGATAGAGCCTTTGATTATTTTGGTGAGTAAACTATTCTTCCTCTGAGCAATAGGAAATATTTTCTTTTTCAGGAAACATTGAAATACATCTTCAATTATTGATCAGAAGGCTCTAAGAAAAGGCCAGATAGAATAAATGTGGTCTTGAAAGCACACATCAGGTGTGGTCTTTTGTGGGCCCTCCAGGCAAAGGAAGACAGGTTTGCTGTGGCAAGATGAATGCTGTTTCTGTCAGCTGTTGTCTTTAAGGCAAACTGGGGGTTCAAGATTCTCACAGTTGCCAGTCAAATGCCTTAGCTTAGATCCTAGTTACCATAAGAGCTTGATGCAAGACCTTTATTCAAGATAGGCATTTAGTTCCTTCTGCTACCCCGCTAACCTTATAACTAAATCCTGGGTATGAACTTTGGATTTATATTTGCCTTTTTATTATAGGAATTAGAATGTTTTAAAATATAGCTGTCCATGCCTTTTGTTTTTCTTTTCTTTTTTTCCCCTAACATTCAAAAAATAAAATAAAATAAAATAAAATAAAATATTCTGAAAGCAACTGTTTTGGAATAAAGTGAATATTTTTCAAAAATCCTTATAATTATTGATAAACCCTCAGTACTATCTTTCTTGCGTTACTATATAAACTATTACTCCAACTTTCACTGCTGTTTCACTTCATGCCATCACAGGTTAGCATTTTAGTAACTTTATTGCTTCAATATGAGACAGACATGAAGGGGAATCACTTCTCTGTGGGGTGCCAGATTTGCTTGCAAGAGGCCATGATACTAGATGATACCACTTGCTGATGCTTGCACCTGCCAATGATCCCTGTTCACTGCTGCCAAATGTTGAGGGATGCTAAAGCAGCTACAGACACACACTTGAGATTTTCATTGCCTGCCCATGACTTTTATATTTGAAGAGAGCAAAGGAAACCTCAACTGTCAGCCACATCAGTGATTAGTATGGAAAGGGATTTTATCCTTGGTTATTTGTGCACCATTGAAGACATTGTATTTGTTTGAACAATGAATGATCTTTTGCTAGATTCCACATTTTGATGCAATCTAGCCTGTAAAAAGTTGAAAAAAAAAAACATGAAGTCATACTGCAAAAATTTTAAATAATGAATATTTGCCTTCATTATCCATAGTGTTTTTATTTGTAAGTGCATGACCTACAGAATTTTTATATTAATAAGCTTGGCCTTGGGACCTTTGTGTTCTAGAGAAAACAAAACTTCTTAAACTTAATAAAAGTTAAATTTCAAAATAAACATGAATAAATACAAAAGAATTTATATCTTATAAGACATAAATGCAACACTCCTGTCCTAGTTAGGGTTTTACTGCTGTGAACAGACACCATGATCAAGGCAACTCTTAATAAGGACAGCACTTAATTAGGGCTGGCTTACAGGTTCAGAGGTTCTGCCCACTATCACCAAGATGGGAACATAACAGCACGCAGCAGGTATGGTCCAGGAGAAGCTGAGTGCTCTACATCTTCATCTTAAGGCCATTAGGAGAAAGCTGGCTCACATGTGGCTACGAAGAGGGGCTCAAAGCCCAAGACCACTCCCACAGTGACATAATTCCTCCAATAAGGCCACAACTATTCCAAATAGTGCCACTCCCTCGGCCAAGTATATTCAATCCACCACAACTCCTTCTGTCAGTATTCTGGTGGATTTATTTTTCATGAATGTCTATTTTATAGTTACAAGAGCTCTTTCTGAAACAAGCAAAGCTTAAAAAAAATTGTAAGGAACCATTTGCTCATTTTCTTCATTATTTTGCCCTCTATTAAATGAAAACCATGTCATATGGAAAACACTAAATCCTTGTTATTGTCCTTGTCCATGAGTCCTGCCTGAGAGGGAAGACTTGAGTATTGAGCAAGATATGGACAAGGCCTTTGAGATTCACCCCCACCTTATGTTGTCCTCCTGGAACCATGAAGTATAATCACTCTCTCTGATTATGCACTCATGTTGGTTGTGATAACAGTGGCATTGGTTGTGGAAGCCTGTTTGGCTGCAAAGGCAAATCACCATTTGCTAACTTTTGAGTGTGTATCTGATGTGGTATTCTCTTTGTTTAGAGACCACCTAGCCAAATCTCACTTTGAGTGGTTTCTGTATCTGGACTATATTGAGTCAACAGAAATTGAAGATTCTGCACCCAAGCTATTCTAGTCTATACTTACAACTATGTTACCAATTTACAAACACCAAGGAGATCCTCTTTCATAGGCATTTAGCAACTGGCAGTTAATAACTCTGTGAAAATTTTAGTAATAAAATTTTAGTACCACTCCAGTTTTCGTCAAGGAAGTCAAGTTATTATTAAATGCTTAGAGCAACTTAATGAGTGCTCTCTTTCATAGCATCAAGAAGTTTTTAGTGCAAAGCACAAAACTTGCACATGACCATGTATAGCATGTCACAATTTGGTATATGTATATATTATACAATCTTCACGCCAGGTTAAACATTTCTATCTAACAAATATTCCAATACACAATATACAAAAGTCTTTTCCTCTCACTTATAGAGACATACAGTCCATAATTATTGTTTAATTAGCTGATTGTCTTGAACTGATTAATTAAATTCTACCACAGAGCTCTATATCTCAAGCCCTGTAAGCCAAGTGATTCGGTTTTTGGCAAAGGTGCTAAAGACGCTGGAATAAAATTGGGAAAAAAAATTAAACCGTTTCAATACATGGTATGAGGAGAATGGGAATCCTCATGCAGAAAAGTGAAAGTAGATCCCTATCTTTTCCCAATCACTAAATAAGCTAACTTGGATTAAATATTTATATCTAACATAAGTACTGAAGGAAAATGCCTTAAGATATCAGAAAGGGCAAAGATTTAGCTTCTGAGGTTCTGGTGTTGTAGGCACAAGAAATGAAATTTTTAAAAAAGACAGATGAAATTCCACCAACCTTAAATTTTTCTATACAAAAAAGGAAAAAATGGGGACCCTGGGGAGGGCTGGCTGTATCTCAATGGGAAGAGAGAATAGAATAGATTTTGTGGGTGGATTCGGGGTGGGTGTGGATGACAGCAGGAGCAATCAGGTTAGGGAGGGAGAGATAGAAGGAGAGATTGTGGGGGGAGGTGACTGAAATGTGGGTGCATTTAGGGGGCATTGTGGAAATCAAGTGCATTGAAAACTTTCTGGAACCCATGAGAGTGACCCAAGCAATGAGTTCAAGTAATGCAGAATATAGAGTATGAACCAGCCATCTTCCATAATCAGGCAAGTCTCCCAGTGATGGGAAGGGGACACCAGCCAGACACAAAACCTTGGACCTACAGTTTGTCCTGCCTGCAAGATTCTCTGAAGGCAATGATGGCACATAACTTGTAGGAATAGCCAACTAATGACTGGTCTAACTTGAGGCCCATGCTACAAGAGGAAGACCATGCCCAACACTGCTTTGATGGCCAAGGACCTGGACGATGAATGGCTCTGAGACCTAGGGTAGAATCAGACAAAAATGAAAGAAAAAAAATCAATGGAATGATTCCTAATGTTATCCTGCTGTATACATTAAGATCACTTCCTAGAACAATAGTCATCAGAGAGGATTCCTCCAGCAACTGATGTGAGGAGATGCAGAGACCCATAGCCAGACATTAGGTAGAGCTTGGGGAAACCCTGAAGAAGAGGGGCAAGAAGGATTGTAGGAGCCAGAAGGGATTAGGACACCAGGGGTACACAGCAAACAGAATCAACATATATATATATATATATATATATATATATATATATATATATATATATCAGTGGTATTTTTCTAGTCATAGCAGAATTTTAAAATAAATAGTTTATAAATTTCAGCTAAGTCTGAATTTAAAAGTTCTAAAACAATCTCTTAATAATTAGGAATATCATCAAGAATATAGAGAATTCTCCATAATGTTAACTAAGACTTAGTTGACAAAGTTCTCTTCTCTGGCTACTGAAACAGAACATTATTTTCAACTCTGTGAACAACTCAGTGTTTGATGACATTTTTTAGTAGGGTAACTCCATGTTTTCCACTTTCTCTCTCTCTTTTCTCCTTCATCACAGTCTCAGATGGAGGACAGCATCCTCACTTACCATGTTGTCTAGTGATTTTTACCTGGATCCCTTCTGTCCCTGTGAGGGAAAAGCTAGTAGAAGAAAAAAAAAAAGACCAATCTATCATGTCACTGTTAGACACCACTCTAGGTTCCATAGTCTACACAGAAAGAAATATCCCAGCAGTTATAAATGAAGCCAATTAAGCAAAATGAGGCTTGTATATAGACTTTCATGAATTGGGAATTCTATTCTGAGGTTTTAATTCTCTCATGTAGGCAATTAAAAGTATCAAAGCCCTTGGTGGGCAGCTCAAGGAGACTGTTTAGGATCACCATCAGCTACTGCAGTTTTATCTTCATTTTTGATGCATAAAATATTAACCATAAGAAGCATGGAGCTTGGGAGGAAGGATAGCTCAGCGGGTAAAGCACTTGCTGTGTGAGTGTGAAAACTCATCAGAAAGGCCAGACTCAGTAGCACATATATTATCTAGTGATATCCCTATCGAAAGACCCAAAGCAGTAACAGGAGACTCCCCTTGAAGCTTGTGGGTAAGGTAGTCTGATGTACACAGCAGTTTCTTGTTTGAAGCACTGCCTCAGTGGAGAAGAACAGTAAAGGAAAACATGTGAGATTATACTCTGACCTTCACATGTCTAAGGTGATGTGGGAATATCCTCTCCCATACACATGTGCAAAACGATTAAAACAGAAAGCCGAAGAAGAAAGCTTGTGGGCACCCCTGCATCTCCACTCTCAGAGAAACTACTTCTGTCATATTTACTGGGAATCGAGATTGTGTTTTGTTCACAAACTTAATTTCAATGGAATCTTGGCGTATGTGATCATTTGTGACTGGCTTAATCTCCTTAGCAAATTGTTTTTGTAGAATCATGCATACTGTTGTAGGGATCATTAATTCATTACTGTTTCTTTCTGAACTGTAGCAAATTCTGTGGAAATATTACACTCTGTTTATATCTTCTTCGGTTGGTGGGCATTTTAGCAGCATTTGGCTATTTTAGTGAAGTGTTGGTGTAAGCCTTGTATAGATATATTTTATTGTTCTTAGATAAATACCTAGGGGTGAAAGGGCTGAGTAATAAGATAAGCATATTTATTTCTGTAAGATATTAATATATGTTGTGGGTATCTACATTGCTATTCTTGTAGGACTCCTACCAGAGGAATGGACATGTCTTTGACTCATTTTCCATCTTTTGGGACCCTTTTCCTCCTACTTTGTTTTCTCCTCTAGCCTTGAAGTAAGAATATGTGCCTAGGTTTATTGTAGTTTGTTCTGCCAAGTTTGGTTGATGTTCCTGGGAAGTCTGCTCCTTTCTAAGTGCAGGCAGGGGTCAGAGGTATATCTGTGAGTGAGGGGAGGTGGGAAGAGAGACTGTGGGGAGGGAAGAAAGGGGAAATAGGGAAGCCGAAGGATGTACTATATGAATGAAGAATCAATTTAAAATAAAGAAAAGAGAGAAAAACAAAATCAATGCTTTTATACAAGGTAGTTTCCCATTTCATGAACAATATCCTGGAGTCCTAGATGCCCCTTCCATGTTCCTTCCAACTTTTTGGTCACTCCCAGTCATTTTCATTTTAGGCATTATAATAAATAATATTTATCCCCTACTGTAACTTTTGTTTCAGATCTTCCAATGACTATGAAAATTGATTGTCTTTTATGTGCTAGTGATCTTTGCTTCTGGCCATACAGGTAAGCTTAGTTAAATGGATGTCAATTTTGTTTTTAACTTTCAAAACTGTGGTTATCTGCATATTGAATTGCAGCATTTTTAAAATAGATTTTGAAAAACCTCTTTTTGGGGAAGACATATGGATTAGAGATGTTTACATGCAGTATGTGGCTTACCTTATAATTTTTCAAAAAGCCTTTTAGGAAGTTTGGTTCTATAAGAAAAGAGGATGTTGCTTGCAATTTAAAAGCAGGTAGTGATAAGAAATTTGAACAAGACTTTTTTTTTCAAAATAATCCAGTGGAAAAATGTTCTGAATGGGAGTCCAATGAGTTAATCTCTTTTGTGACATTATTATCGAGGGTCATAGGAAACACTTCAGTGGTTGCTATTTTTAGAGATGCTGTTGATGAATAGAGAAGCTGAGTGGAAAAGTGGAAAATACCATCTCAGGTAGCATTTCTAGGCATCATTCCAGTTTGAAGGCCTGGGATATTGTGTCTCCAGCTGGGAAATGAAAATTGGGGTACATTTACACCAAGGGGGATATTGTACTTGAGCCTAATTTGAAAATGAGCCAACTATTGCAGGGCAACACCAGGGAAACACAGAAGTGATAACCTTGGGTCTTTGGTGCTGATGTGATATCTGAGACAGGCAAGTAAAGGTGGTTTAACTTTGGAGGCCTTGGCTCTCTCTGAGACCTGGGTAGAGGGTTTCATTGTGTGCTTACCTGACCCTTGACTCCTTATTAAGATGGAAAAAGAAGATATTCAAATTACAGCATTTAGGACTGCAGTTATTTCCCACTGTGATTTTTTTTCCTTGTGTTTACCCTCCCCATTTATCAGTTAATTAGGAGTGTTATGAGGGATTTTGCAAATTAAGCAAGGAAAGTTGGAATGGAGGTACATTTAATGTCTGTTTCATCAACTGCCTCTGTGATTCTCACAGGTACCCAAGTTCAGCTAGGTGATTGCTAGTTATCTTGGCAGGTGAGGGGACTTCCAGGCATAGTGTTACCAACCAATATACCACCTCTCTGGTGTTGTGACAGGACAAGGAAGGACCCAGAGCTTATCCAGTGGTGGTATGATGGTGATATTTTTATTCTACATCCTACGATCACATGCAAGAGAGATGATCTGGAGTAGAAAGGCCAGGCACTCACCTGTGAAATAGCACATGGTGCAAAAGCATGAAAGCTGAATTCATCTTTCCATGGTACTCAAAAATCATTTACATTCAAGAGGAAGATGATCAGCAGTGTGCACAGTAGAAGACAAAAACAAACTTTAATGTTTTGCTTTTCACTGTAATGATACAAAATATAATAAAAATGTATGTTTCTAAGATACAGGACTACATAAACACTACAAAAGTTAATAATGTTTGCTTTTGTGTGGCTGTAGGTTTTATATGTCCCAATATTTGACATTTCTTATTCTGAAGAAATTTGAATATCCATTCAGCCAAAAAGGAAAATGACGTCATTGCCAGCAGAGGAGAAAGTATGTTTTCACAGAAATGTGCTAGGCGTGAAGCTCCTAAGCACACTCCTCAATGCTAAGTCGCTTCCTGACATGAGGATGGCCAGGGTCTAGAATGATGTGCCTCAACCCTTTGTAGTGATGTTTTCCATTCATTTCCTTCTGTGTGTAATCTAGTTACAGATTTTAATGAATTTTTTAAATAAAATTAGATCAATAAGGCTTTGAGCTGTTTAATAATCTGCTTAATGGAGAGAAGTAGTCACATAAATGCTTTGAAAATGGTTAAATTTTTGCTCATTTGAAATGAATTGTCCACATAAGAACAGATAACTTAGATCTAACTAATGAACATGATTGTTTAAAAAGTATTTAATATTAGTCACTCATAAGAATATAGTAGACACTCTGCAGTCCTTTATACTTTATTGCATTTATGTGTATATCTGTGTGTGTCTGTCTCTGTCTGTCTGTCTTTCTGTCTCTCTTTGTGTGTGTGTGTCTGTCTGTCTGTCTCTGTATGTCTCTCTGTCTGTCTCTTTGTCTCTCTCTCTTTGTGTGTGTGTGTGTGTGTGTGTGTGTGTTCAATCACAAGCATGCATGGGGTGGTGTGCAGGTGGAGATCACATGACAGTCCTCAAGAGTAAGTTCTCTTTCTACCATATTGATATAAGGATAAGACTAAGGTTGTCCTGTTTAGGGCCAAATACTTTTGCCCACTCAATCTTCTTGCTAGCCCTTCCACGTATTCTTACAGGTCATGTAGGAAACAACATAGTAGAGATTCTAAAATGAATATGAAATGATCAAGGATGACTTTTCCATCTGAAAACATAATCTATCAATAACAAAAGTTTGAAAATATAATTTTATTCTCATAATGATAACTTTGTATAATATGTGGTAGATATAATTTTATATTCATTCTTGGAAGGAGAATTTCTCAAATTATTTATTGTCATAGTCTTTGGCAGATATACTGAGAAATCCACACAAATACAAAGAGGCAGAACGTTAGTCACATGGTTGGACACTGGGGAGTTTGAGCACATAGAGTCCTGGATCAGTCTCAATACTCCCAAAGATGCTTCATCCCTGGTGCTCGTACCTCACACCATCTTAACATCGCTAATTCCTGATTTTAATGCCACACAGTTTTAGGCTTTACCTATGAATTCCTCCAGCATTCTCTCCACTCATAGACTGATAGGCATAGTGATGTCAATGCAATTCATTAAGTAAAAACAAAATTAAGTATAAGGCAACTAAATACTTTATAGATTATCAATATGTCAATGGAGACTAAGGTAATTGCATGGCTTCCAATGTCTCCCAAGAATCAATAGAAAATAGAAGACATTTTGCAACCTAACACCTTCTACTTTTAAGTATACTCTGAATTAAAATAGTCACACTTTTTAAAGAGGAGCTTCCTTACTTGGGGAAACAAAGCCACTCTATACATGGAGCCCATGCAGCAAGCTACTAAAAATGAGCACTTTTGCATCTGTCTTAGCTTTTTGGACTTTCTGTTTGCCTCAGTTATGATCATGTTATCAGTGTGATTGATATAAGTTGGATGGTATCTGGAAGAATGTGAAAGAAGATTGTTTGAAAAAAACAGACATCAGAGAAGCCAGATGTAGCAGAGGAGGAGTTGGCCCACAGATTACAAGACGAAGCATACACGTAAACACACTGTCTCTCATCTGACCACTGTCACTTCTCCAAAATATTGTTAAATTCTATCAATAGATATTCTCTCTCCTAGAATTTAACAGAATTTAATTTAATACATCTATAAAGTATTCCGGGGAAATAAGTCAACTTTGTATTGACTACTTTAGAATTTCTGGTGAAGCAGTGAAGAAATGCCTTTTCCTAAGTTTAGGCATTGACAGTCTCTTCAGGGAACAGGAAGATTGGTGAGGTGGGGAGAGAACGAGAATGAAGCGCCATTTTTACGAGAACCATGAGTGGAATTTGGATTGAGTGATGAGCAGTGATGGGGAAACAAGAGCTCAGGCACCAAGGAGAGAAACCAGAAGAGGAGCAGTGAGCTTCCATGTGTTGAAGCCATTCCTTCTCTAAGGCACTGTTTACAGTGAATTTTCCAACTTCTTTTTCAAGTCCCCCATCTCCTGAATCACAGGAGCTCTCCCTTACACGCTGTTTTGTGGTTTACTGATAATCTTCTCTCTCTCTAAAATACTTTTAAAAATATGTTTGTAGTTGCCTTTTCATGTACAAGCAGCTTGAAAGCCAGCTCTTTCCCATCACTGTTCCACTCCTAAGCGTAATGGATAGTTAAGGAATGTTACAACGTAATATCAAACACACTCTAGGGCAGACCCCATGGCTGGGAATAGGCGGTCAATGAAAATGAACTCAATGGTAATTTTTCGTCTTTTTGTTTCATTTTGCTTTATATTTATCTGTTTTTTTATTTTTTGAGTGGTTTGGAATAACGGGCTTTTTAGTTTGTTTGTTTGTTTTTTGTCTTATTAGTCTTTTGCCTGCCACTTTTAATTAGTATTTTTTTGCAGTTTGGTGAGTTATATTTTCTGCCTTTTTGTTTGTTTGTTTGTTTGTGTTTCTTTTTTTATTTACTTTTTTTAATATACAGAGAAAGAAAGAACATGAACATCATGTTGGGCAAGTCAGTTGGGGGGGGTAAGTTGTGTAGGTAAGGAGGGTCTCCGTGGGGGGGGAGTAAACATGATCAAATATGTTCACTGAAAATAAAATTAATAAAGAAATGTATCTCCCCAAATCTTAAAGTGTATCAATGTCTTGATTTAAAATCATTAAGGGAAGATTCAAATTATTATTTAATTAACTATTAATACCCAGTTTCTGATTTATAGTAGACAATGGCAAAAAGTACTAAACAGATACCAAATCCAGTCCATTTTATGCACTGATATCTGTGTTTCTTAAACGGAAATGTATATGTACTGATTGCCTTAGGTTTAAGCCAGGGTACACATTTGTGGATTGCACTCTTCCCTAAGAGTCAATGATACTCATTTGTTCACCTATCATCTCCTCAGATCTTGGAATAAAACGCAATTGAGAAAATGTTACAACACATCTTTCATGCTTCTTGATGATACCCAAATTGCTAATCATTTTGAAGAAAAAAAAATGCACTTCACAAACAAAAGCAGGGTATGTTTTTGAACTTTCTGAAGTATGACATTCATACTCGTTGTCTCCAAGCCTATGAGTAGTATCAGTTTAATAAAAGTAAGTGTACCTCTTTCCACCAATAATTTTATAAAATGATTAATATTAGTAGAAAAATTGAACAGAATATGAATAGGGGAAGAGAAAGAAGAAGAAAATCAATACTGACTAAGGATATGCAATGTTTCCCAATTACTGGAATTATTTTATTCTTTCAATTAGACAAAAAGAATATCTCCAAGAAGCTCTATACAAGAAAGAGTCACAGATCAATGGCCTTAAATTAGAGAAATAAATTAGAGTAGGTTCTCTTAAGGTTATGGTGGTTACAGCTTTAACGTTATCTCTGTGAGATGATTTAGTAAGTTTCTCTAGTAAGCCACTTTCAGCTTCCTAATGCTTTGCATCCCAGAATTTTGTATAGCTCTAAGATCCATATATTGCATAGAAATTTCTCCGATTTACCTCTCGATATCCTAATGGAGGCAGTTCTGAAGTAAGTCCTTACTGTGCCTGCTTCCCATTTCTAAAGGTGTCAACCTCATCCAGACCATGCTCACTTCTTTCCTGTTTTCAAAAAAAATGTAATAAATGGTCTTGTTTCAGTCCTTTTTTTTCTCCATAGTTTGTCTATATATTGGCTAGTGTATTGCTTCAAAAAATACATAAAGTTCTTCAGTGAATACCATTTGAGTGAAATATCCTTTATCATAATTAAAAATCAGATGTTTGGGTTTCTACTCACCTCTTGGCATTTTCCCACAGCATTTCCAGGTTTTGCCATTCTGGACACATTCTTCTCACATCTGAAAATGACGAGCTGGTTATAATGTCAGTGCGAATCCTTTTGACAATACTTTCCCCTAATCAATCCAATGTTCTTTGCTTCACTTCTACTACACTATAGCATAATATCCTATTTGGTATCTTTTACAGAGTCTGCCAGTATCATTAAACCATAATCATTGATTGAAACACAACCTTATTCTGCTTTCTTCTACAAAATAACTCATTGAGAGTATAGATTTCTTGTTTTCCTTACTACCACTCTTGTCCTGGAAATGAAGAGAAGTGCTAGTATTGGGGTGTTCTGTTAAAATTGATCTAGCGATACCTCTAACTCTACACCTAAGGCTCATGGAATTCTAGAAGAGGAGCAGATAGCTCAGAGGAATCTGAGGACCAGGACATCTGGTATGTGATTGTACCTTCTTTATAGAAAAAGAGAAATTGCTCTCAAGAAATCGCAATAATGTGGTAGCCAACTCATGACAACTTAAGTTGACAGCTGTTGTGGATAAATGAAATCCTAAATGGACATCTCCCTAAAAGTAAAGCCATAGGAAGTTAACAGATGCTGAGAAAACGAGGATCAGTCATTCCCAAGGGTCATTCCCTAATCAATAATCCTATGCCAACTTGTCATATGTACATAAAAAGATATGAGCATTACTAAACTATTTCAGCATGTTGTATGTGTATGTATACATGTACTGAAAATAATAATAAAAAAAAAAGAAATAAGGGATGGGAAGACAAGGGGGGAATTAGTGGGAAGGGTGAAGTAGGAGTGAATACAATCAAAATACATTATATGAGAATTTTTTTCGAAGAACTAATAATAATAAATATTCTATCACATGTGTTTGAAGAGATGAATAATGAATGAATCACAAAGGAAAAACAATAAGAAAAATCTCATTTAGCTGGAGATTAAACTAGATTTTCTGCATCACTAATAACATTCAAAGATTCTTCTATTAGCTATCTAACTATAGCATTAATCATGATAGTCGAGATACTTCTAGTAGATGATTAATCCTACACTCATCATTGGAGATGTATCTTTTGAATTGTTTCTCAACTTTAAAGCATGGACTGTCATTGTATCCATTTCATTACAGTGCAGTAAGAATAAAGCTTGAATTACAATAAGTGTCTATGGCCAGACACTTAGTTTTATGTAGGGAATTAGACAGTATTCCATACCTGTGCCCCTCCCTTCAATTTTCAGTGAAGTTTTCTCCATTGACACTCACCAGTGATTCACAGCTGACTCTTGTGCCCTGATCCTTTTTAAGGTGATGATAATTAAGAAAGAAGATAGAACTTGTTCGGCAAGGCTAGGACACCTCAACACTTTTACTTGATGCCTGAACCCCTTTCTTTATACAACGAACAAAATAAGAATTAGACAAAGATTACAGAGCAAGGGCAAAGTGACCCAGTGTGAAGATGTAGCCACTGATGCTAGATTTAATACCCTCTCAGACAGAGGATAGGATAAGTTTTAAGAGCCAGGACAAGTAAAATCATTTTGGATTTCAATCTTTAAAGCTAACACTATATTGAGTGGACCAGTGATATGTGCTCGTCTTACTACAGCTAGGACAAAGTTATACTTGGCTTTAACACTGTTGTCTGTATTTACTAAGATTGAGGAGATCATTTCTGTATTGAGCATCTGCTGCTGAAGATAAAAAGAAGTTACACTTCATTGTGCACTAATGTTCTCATTATTCTATTTGTCCCCAGAATAATAGAACATTTTTCATATGAAAAGGGTGGACTAAAAGAGCCAGAATGTCTCACTCATAGATGTGCCAAAATTCAGCGTGCTGTGACAAAGAATTTGCTTTGAAATTAAACCATAGACTACCATCTCTTACTTATTTCCCTAAGCAGTTTGGAAATGAATGACAATTTATGCTTATGGGCAAATTGTTGCAGAAATAGTCCTTTGCTACGGCAGATACTCGAAGTCTGTTAGAATAAAGTCCATCAGAGGCAAATTTCTCGAAGCATTTGTGCTCTAAGCACCCTTTTTCTCATAACAGCTAAATCTAGAGTTTTTCCATGAACCTGTTAAGGTTCTCTGAGTAAATAATGCCCACTTTCCCATGCTTTAACTAAGCATTCAATTCACAAACAAGGAGATGGTGCCAAGGGGTAGAAAAACAAAGCATTGTGAAGAGCCCTGAAGATAACATCCTTCCAAGGACAAAAGCTTCCAGACAAATAACCTCTCATCCTTTAAGTGCTTATCATCAATATTTTAAGGAACAGGGAATGCATTAAAACAAGAAAAATGTTTAAGTTGAATAAAGTTTAAATTTGATTTCAGTATATGTAGAATGGTAGGGAAGGTCATTTGCTGATAATGCTTATTTTGTGGTTGTTTAGTTGTTTGTTTATTTGGTTGTTTGGCTTTGTTTTAAATATTACATTTCCTGAGAAAGTATTACACTCAATATTTCATCAAATGTATGGTCCCCTATTAAGCTAAACTTGGCCAAAAGAGAATAAAAACAAACAAACAAACAAACAAACAAACAAAGAAGGAAAGAAAAGGAAAGGAGAGAAATGAAAATTCTCTACTTTAATTGAAATTAAAAGGTACCTGTGGAAGTAACAAACTTAAATGGTGTTACTTGTTAATTTAACTACATCATTTAACTACCTCATGTATAAAACTTATGATTAGCACTATAGAGCTTGGTGCCATAATTGATGTTACACTTAGGGCTATCACTTATTTTCTGACAGTATTTGGGAAGAAAATTTCGTTCGTAGCACTTGCTATGCACTGCAAAACTTATATCGACACAATATCAGGTTGTTTCTCAAATACCAGCTTATGCATAAGTAACTTTGTTGTACACAGTCTACAAACATAAGCATATGAATTCATGAACACAGTTGAAGAAGGTTCGGATGCAGTGTAAACATATGCAGAAACACAGAAACAATTAAAGCTACCCCTGTTTTGCCTAAGGGTGGTATGCATGGGCATGCACAGCACAGATTTATTACCAGCCACACATCTCCATGGACAGTTTGCAAGTCAAATTTCTCATCTGTTTTTAAACCATGATTGTGTTTGAAATCTTTGGTAACCAGTTGACAATGATTCCATTAATTAATGTTCCCTGTACATAATATTTCTTTCTGGCTCTAGAGCTGATAAGAAATATATCTGATTGCAAATATTGTTTAATAATTATAATAATGGCCATGATTTATTAATGCCATGGTCTGCATGTATTAGTTGGAGCTTTTTTGCATGCCTCAATGGGACTCTCTTTGCCTTGTTGAATGTGAGTGAAGAGAAAACAGGCTGGTAAATTATTGCTGCCATTATGCAACACTTAATATCTCAAGTAACAGGTGAGAGACTAATGTTTTCCTGACCTTACATCAATCTGACCTTTCCATATAACTTAATTAGTGACCAAAATAAACATATCTGCTATGTCTGAGTTGGGTGAAAGCCAAAGCTTCTACCTTTCACATGCAGCAGTCTTGATAAATTTATGTGAAGGCTTGTTTTTATAACAAGATCACTGTGTAAAGCCATCAGCTTAATTTATACATCTCCCAGTGCATGCACAGTGAGCAAGGGCTGTGGCCCCAGGCTATGCCAACACTAATTACATCTCTTCTTCCTTTTTTTTAACTCCATAAAATAGATAAATAAATAAATAAAAGTGTTGATATAGTAGAGATTGCTTGTGAGTAACTTCATTAGGCCATAGGTTGGCAGATAAAGTTTTTGCAATATTTGAACATGATAAAATTAGAAATAAAACCCTAAGTCTATATGTTCCTACAGATAAGGAAATGGATTTTTACCGCAGTTCCTAAAAACATCTATAAAGGAAGGCAAACAAAGTGCAGATACCTCATTGGAACTCTTTTTTTTTTTAGAACTCTTGAAAGCAGTTTTAAAATATCTTATGAGGGATGGTGCTGGTTTTTGCTTAGGTTGAACAGGTACTCTCTGGATGAGAATGGAGTGTGTCCTATTCATAATGAAGAGAACTGAGTTATATTTTAAATGAGTTGAACATGCTGAATAACGTAAATTGTCTAAGATAGAAATAACTCAATCGAGTACAACTCGATTGCTGTGGGAACATCTACAACTTTCTAAAATAAAGAGTGGAGAATTTATGACCATAGGGGTGTGTGTCCTCAAAATATTGAACTTCATCACTAAGAAAATTCAAATTTTGATAGTCATGCTTATAAAAACTAGTAATTTCAGTATATGTTTTTGTGGTTGCTATTGTAAT